>NC_091948.1:16604159-16736659 GCF_041260155.1 Ptychodera flava
GCTATGGACGGAATTAACTAAAGATGCAACAAGTGTCAGCCCTATTAGGTCCACACAGCAGCCGCCGTGTATCGAACCACGCGCGAACATGTCACAGACACCCAGGTTGTCAAATCGGACAAAGTTTACTGTTGTCCGCTAATGATGGAACTTAAAGGGACATAAGCTGTAACTCGTGGCAAGTTTTTCAGTATTCTGCTTCTGTTTATCAACAACCGTGTCTGACCCTAATCCGTTTGTCATGCGGAATTTTGAGTGCTATTTTGTCAAGACAGCTTGTATGTGTGTAGTGTTCATTGTTTATTGTTTATAAAATGAATTCTAGTCCAGACTTGATTTTCAACAATAATACTCATATAGGTTGTGTTGATATGCTAAATACTTGGCGTTAAGTTACAGTTTAGGTATTCAATGAAGAAAGTGTAGGGAAACCACAAAACAAAAGTTCTGAAAAAATAGCCAAAAGATACAGCTTATGGAGCTTTAAAATTTTACCAGCTCTCAATTAGCCACCTTACACTGACTGATTTACATCCTAGCCAATTCTGCCTTATCAATTCACGGTTGGTTTTCCTTGCCGGTTTCACAGGACAATTGCAGCCAAATTAATCATGATTTGGTTGTAAAACGGTGGCAGGTAACATGCGACCGCAGCAGCTTCTTAATCTGGCAAAATCTTGCAAAGACTGGAAAGTTACAAAACTTGTGAACTATGAACATGCATCAAATGCTGAATGTGCTTCACATTTGTTCGACATTCATCACCAATTTCTGCAATGTTTATCAACATAAAAGTAGCGCCGCCGCAGATGGGACGAACCTTCCCTTTGGTTGCATAATCACAGAACACGATTGGAACTAGTTTGGGATAATTGGATATCATATTATTTTTTGTTTAATCGGTAAATGTAAGGTCATCTACTTTTCTTTTTATGCAATACACTAGTTTTTACGGATAATTTGTAATATTGCAACTTTAAGCTATAGGGCACCTTACGATCTTGATAAATTTGAACTGTTATAAGATCCAATCCTCCCAATTAATTCCAATTGTGTTACAGACAAATTTCTCCCTGTCTGTGGCATAATCACGTCAGGTCGTGCTCAGAAATAAAAAAAAAACTGGGAAAGATGAACTATGTGCGGTAATGATTGGTAGGATGTGTGTATTCGATTGTTTGGCTATGATAAAAAGCAATCGCAGCATGCAATCGACAAGACATTGAAGATAGTTTTGTTAATTATTCTTCGATGCGAGTCTTGTTTCTCGGATACGACCCCATTTTCCTGGAATCCCAACAAGTGTCTGCTTGCTTGCCGCCGCTGCCCTCCTTTGCTACGGAATACTCCGTTGTCAAAACATAGACAGGTGATCTGTTTACCAGCTTTATCTATCAATAGTGTCATGGGTTAACCGCGAAATTTGTTGCGCGATATGAGTATAGCAATGCAATATTTTGTAAAGGAAATCGACTGACTGTATTTAATATGCGTGCATCCAGCTTAACATAGTCGACCACTCGCACATGCAATTTCAAAGCGGTCAACCAGCACACATAACAGTACGTAGCTCACCGACAACGGTTTTTCACGCCACTCTATATGGAACCCATCCCGGGGACCCAACACAAATGCTCGCTTCTCCAACTAGCCAAGTCTTTCACCGACTGCGAAATGCAGCACTAAGTGTATGTAGGAATGCGGTCACCGCCTTTGACCAAGACTCACCATATCGTCAACATACAGCATGTCGCCAAACATTGTGAAAACTGTAGATTTTTATCATAAATTTTGTGCAAACATTTGTTCAAAGTTTGAAAAGAAATGGCACGAATTGTATTATATTATCTCACTGCCCCCAAAGGTATGGCTATCCTATATGTAGAAAGATCAAAGTTGACTATGGCGGGAGTCAGTTGTACCGTACGATTGAGGATTGGTTTGAAAGTCGAATAAAAACCAAATAGTGAGAGCTTGATGCGCACTATTGACTCTAGTCCAGATCGTAACAACCCTACTGTCAAAGATAGTTTGAACGGGACACCTAGAAATATTTACACCCCCCTATAGGTTAATGATGGGTAATGATGGTCAGCTCGGTTACCCTGTGTTGCATCCTGTCATAAGTATTGCTACCTTTGGGGCTTCATGTTCGTAGAGCAGGTTTTCATATCATAGACTGAACAGAAGAATAGAGGCTAGTCAAGCCACGATGATGATAATTATGCGTGTACGCAATGATGGTTTATGGTGTTGCCAATAACTGATTCATAAACAGCGCCCTCAAGTGTAGGTATGAGTGATGATATGCATAAATTTTATTTCCTTCGTCACAACCTTTATAATTGTAGAAAAAGTGTTCAGTTTAATAAACATTAGTTGTTACATGAACATAAGCAATGGCATATTGATCGATCTTTGTTATTACCTTACAGAGCCATATATAAATACAAAGGAAGAAATCGTTGACTGTTGAACGTTGAATTTTCATCGTACTCTAAAGGCTTAATGGCGAAGAAGACACATTTATACCGAAGAAAAGATCAAGAAGCTGTAGATGTTGCTGCTGCTCTGTAACTTACCATAGAAACAGTATTAATTTTAAAACTGAAGATCTTAGAGCAACTATTATAGTCGTTTGGGAGCACAACGTGTGTGCCGTTACTGCTTACCTACACATTTCTAAAGAGCTAAAATTAAAGTCAGAAAATGCGAGTGACGCTACTTTGTTATGCCTGATTGTTTTTGTTTTTTGTTTTGGTTTGTCTGCTATATGCATGAGTAACCACACCATGGTATGCTGCATGCACAAACCAATGGTATCCTGCATGTACATACACGCAAAAAAAATAACGTGCGCAATGCACTGAAGAACACTGAAGCAAAGGTGTCAGGTTCGAAAACATGAAAATGAAAAGTGTTCCGAATTCTTCGTAACATGTGAAGCTAATCTAACTTGTATTGAAGATACTTTTATATTTATAGTTTATGTAAATGGCCAATGACCACCTAGTTTGCAGTGACCATGATCGCAATGATGCATGCATGCAAGCATGCAAGCATGCATGGCATGCATGTATGTTTGTATGTATGTATGTGTATGTATGTGTATGTATGTATGTATGTATGTATGTATGTGTGTGTATGTGTATGTATGTATGTATGTATGTATGTATGTATGTATGTATTCATTGCGAATATTCATCATTGCGAATATTCATCATTACGAATATTCATATTTTGGTGATAGGTGTAGCGAACGATACGATGCAATACTATTTCGGTTCCGACCAACCTCTCTAAATGGGATTTTAAAGGGAGGGCTCCGACAAAACTGCGCTAGAAGGTCGTATGGGACCCATACGACAAATGTTAAAAGTACATCCAAGTTACATTGGCGATTGATGAAGGCTAAAACATGTTTGCCATAATTTACATCGTACAATTTAAATGTTGCAGCTATATTGACGTGAGGCATCTGGATATTATGCATGAAATACGTGGTTTTGGAAACAAAGTCGTAGATCCAGAGTTCAGACGATCATCTCCCTTTGAAATTAGTGGCAATGAACGCATGCTATGCCCATTGAAAGTCAGTTAAATTTTTTTGGGTATAACTTTATATTAAAGGGACAGAATCAGTGTCTTTCAAATTGTTTCATTATTTTATTCTGTGTAATACCGACAGAAATGCCCAGATTTCAGTTTGTCAACGTAGCATACGCTGATTGATATAATACTTCAGAGTAAGTTACTGCAAATTCATACATTTTGGTCTGGACTGAAAATTCACCTGCTGCGTATATGCGGACTACTTTACCTGTAGCCGTTGCCCTTGTACTAGCGAAATGGTATGATGAATGGTTGGTGTTATTTAATTTTATGCGATTATGGGGCCTGTGTCTTACAATAAAAATCATACTGAATCCCTCCCCCTCAAATTGAATATTTCGAAAACACGATGATCCTCCCCAATCCAACTTATACAACTTACTTGTGCGTCATATCACATAAAATCTTTAGGTATACGATTCGGATTGTCAATTAAAATTGTATAAATAAGAGAAACTCCTACACTGGATATACGAGGAAGAAGAAGGTCCCTATCGTATGGCAAACTAATTCCTAGCAATACTACAAAGCTTATTTACCGATGGCAGCATTTGGATGGCCAAACACCCAAACCTAAAGCAAATCAATCGATTACTTGACAATATTAATGGCATGAAATCATAAGGGAGACGATGATTAGAGAGTTTATATATCAAAATTAAGGGTTGAAGATCCCCGATAGTTTGCTTCGCGAAATTAAAGTCTTTGTATGCAAATTGGATATGTAGGTTATTGAATCGAAATACTATGCAGTCTTCTGTTTAGTACTATTCAATATCCAAACAAAACACTTTAAAGAAATGAAGAGATGGAAGGAACTGGATTTATCAAACGACTATCGTTAAAAAACATACCTTTAAACTAGAAGACAACACTTGAAGAAACTTTAAAACCTGCAGCTTGTTATAATGGATGCGGGTATGCATTACGTTCGATTTGGTTCTACTCATATCTTAGTAATAGAGTGCAGCGTGTGGTACTTAATGGCACTTCTCCTCATGGAGTAAAGTAACTTCTGGTGTACCTCAAGGGTCTCAGTTAGGTCCGCTTCTATTTGTTCTCTATGTTAATGATATTAGTTCTTCAGTTTCAAGTTTAATGTCATTGTATGCAGACGACTCAAAATTGTATAGGCAAATTTCTAACAACTCGGACTGCAGTTCTCTCCAACAAGACCTTAACCACATTGAGAGATGGTGCACGACATGGAAACTAAAACTGAATTTTAAAAAATGTATGGTAATTTCCTTTACGAACAAGAAAACTCACATTATGTATGATTATAGTATTAATGGTGACAATTTATGCAGAGTAACATCAGTTAAAGACCTGGGTGTTCTTCTCACCCAAAATCTAAACTACTCTGCGCACATTAATACAATTACTGTAAAAGCTTTCAAGCTGCTAGGTTTTATAAAACGTAACTCACGTAATTTTAGCAATGTCAACACTCTCAAAACCCTGTATATAACACTTGTCCGGAGCCAGCTTGAGTATGCCAGTCAAGTATGGTCTCCACACCAGCTGTATCTCATTCACCGTCTCGAAAGAGTTCAGTGTAAATTTCTCAAATACTTGTGCGGTAAAACTGGCATAACCTACTCATCTGGCTACTACAACCAACTCTGTACCTTCTTCAAAATCCCATCTCTACAAGAGCGTAGGAGTTTTATGGATGCCACCTTCTTTTACAAATGTATGTTCTGTCTGTCTGCATGTGCCTTCTCGCACTCTGCGCTCAAAACAACATTTTAAACCTAATGTATCAAGAGTCATTGCTCATTCCTCAGCATTTTTACAGAGAACTATGAAAAATTTGAATGGTATTTTAAACAATGAGACTTTTGATATTTTTAATTGTAACTATGGGCAATTTCGCAGATTTTTATTTAATAATGTTTATTCTTTTTAGATCTGTATTTTTTACCAATGATTGTTTTTTTTTAACTGTGTTGTTACTGTCTTTGTTTCATTGTTGTGCTCTTTGTTAGTTTCTTTTTCTTTTGCTGGAACTGTAATTGGGCGAAAGCCCGTTGTTCCCAGCCAGTAAATAAATAAATAAATAAATAAATAAATAAATAAATAAATAAATAAATAAATAAATAATTTAAGGGGACGCTGCACCCAACACAGCGTATTTTGCTCAAAATAACTTTTGTGCAAATATTCATTCAATTTAAAATTAGTATATTCATTCAATTTAAATTAATTTGTTAACCAAACATTAAAATATTGGCTGGGTTGTGAGTTGCGTGATAAAGTAGTTAATTTATGTAAATGTATGCAAATCAACCAATTTCCTGGCTTCTCTTTTTTCCCAGTTTCAAGATTTCCAAAGAATTTAACTCCATTCTGGCTTGGTCAAATTTTATATTCTTTAAATGTTATATAACAAAAAGACTTTTGTTTGGCAACAAAGTTCTTACATTTTGAATAAGAGGCATTTTCATTTTGCTGATCAAGTTTTTAATCGTTTTTTTGAGTGTCAGTCTTTCAACCCGTACCATTTTAGAACGAACATAGATAATGTAAAATGAAATAGTCGTTTTTTTTCTGCATAAATTCTTGTTTAGAGAAATATTACATTTCAGAAAATAGTATCAAGTTTTTGACTTCGATTAATTTTTATCATTAATACCAAAATTGAGGTTTTTTACCAAAAATATGCACCCCTTCGTCTGTTGAGTAAACTATTGCTACCATAGTAAACTTTAGATTCTCTGATTTTTGGAAATATAGAGTGTGAGGGGGTTTCCTCGTCATCCATTAGATGAGAAATATTCCTTTGAAAATAACTCCCCTTAAACCAGAAACTCTTTGATAGGGACACACTTTCATAACGTAACTTTCCAAAATTCCCAGATGCATAAACGGAAAGGGCAACTGCATCATTGTCTGGAAATGCAGATTAGAAATATAATATCTCTACACAACCATATAAGGGAGTGTTCAGAGTTTACTCCCAGGGGGCCTGGAAGATTTTCGGTCTATCTTTGTTGGTTACCAAAGCAGTCCACATGACAGTAAACTATTCTAAAGAAAGTTTCCACCGACATTGAAAGTCATATTGGGAAATAAAACTCATTTCTCACGAATTTTTCACATCTGAAACTCAGGTTAAGCAACATTGCTTAGCTGAGAAAACTCAAACTAAGGGTCCTACTTTCTGTAGGGATTTTCTGCATAGGTAACCAAAGCACTCCTCATGACAGTGAGCTAATCTCCATAAAGGTTCCACCGATATATTGGAAAGTGTTCAGAAAGGGCACAAAACCAAAACAACAAAACAAAGAATAGTCTGCACTTTGGATGGACACGGAGTCACTCCGAGTCATTAACCTTAAAAGTTCTCCGGAGTAAGAGGGTTTACGGACGCCATGCTTTGCTGTATTCGATTACGATCTATTTGGGAAATTAAGGCTGTCCCGATTGTTTCGTCGCTAAATGTCTTCAGGAAAGAATGTAACACTCTTAGCATTTTGATTGAATTAAAGTTTACCTAAGTTTCAAGGCTTTTGATCCCAAAATTGACCTGATAGGCGTCTGTATTTTGAAACAGGCCAATTAAATGTTTGAATATAAGCTTAATCTTTAAAGCAAGTTTATTTATTTGAATTGGCAGAGAAAAATCGGGAAAATTCGGCCGAATTGGGAAGTTTGTCCGCGCCGGTGGAATTTTTGTTGGGGTGACCAACAACGCCCTTACACGGTCAAATACACAACTCAGGTTACTTGTAAGGGACAACATATTTCAGACGCTAGTTCTATACTTTGATTTACATGTTTAAATATTTGCCAAGAAGTCCTGGTCTATAAAAAAAGAGAACCATCGCAGTTACCTGGATGACAAATAAACTCCACAAGTGTATTTAAACTCCTTAAGCTGCAAAATTTGGTAATATTCACAGTGTTTGTTCTATGCATCTACGTAAGTCTTAGCGTCATGAAATGCATGTCAACACAAACCATACAGTGAACAGTCAACGTTGTTATTGTTAAACAGTGTTGCAGCCAGGACTTTAAAACCAGGGGACACTGTGTCCCGCTAGTGTCTATTTTTGGGGACATTTTGTATATTTTGGGGACAACATAAACATTAGCAATCACTTTTCCGATGGCATCCTGCATTTCTTGGGCAGTTTGTCGGGAGGTGTAACTAGCATTCTGTCCGATCCGCAACTTATCCACAGTTTGAACGCCTTGCAATTTCAGGAATTTCAAGAAGTGATTCATATTTTCGTGTGGTAATGTCCTCCTTTGCCGACCAATAAACCGACTGCATGGCCGATATAATACCTTGATCGTTTTCTGACAGAGCTCGATTGACGGCGGTGTCGAAACAAGACGACTTCTTCAATTGCTTGCAAGTGATCACTACCGCGCATATGGCGGTCTAATGTGTTGATGTACGGAAGTTTTCACATCCAGACTGTTCAGTAAACGTATTTTGCTTGCCAGTTTCACGACAAATCTTGCAATGTATCTGTTTCTTTTCACTCTTGTATTCCAACCAGTTAGAATACTTTTCATTTTTCCTCCAACCCTGTTGAAACTTTCGTTCCGTGGTTTTCTTTTTCTTCGAATCTGGTAGATCGCACTGTATGTGTCATGTGTTACAATCAGATCGCGTCGAGTGTTAGTCATCATCCTGGGCAACAGACGGTGTTTGATCGTCATTGCGATCGCGATATGGTTGACAAACTCCGAACTGGACTCGTGAAAAATGATGTAATTCGCTTTTGACGTCCTGCCATATTGAACTTGCCTACCGAAATGCCGTTCAACTGTCGATGCATGGCAATAGAATGGAATTTTCCGCGAACGAAAAGAAAATGCACCAGTCGTCCATAGTCGTCAATCAAATTTGTATCATTTTGCAACTTATTTGTTTCACAAAACAAATGTCAAGCGGCCGGACTACGATTGAATTTTGCGGAAGTAATTGTAGCAGTATGCGGTATCTGCCGCCAATCAGAGCTCTGTCGGACTACAAATCAAAGCAAATTGTAATATCAAGTGTACGGTTTTAATTAGCTCTGAAAGTACGTAAATAAAAGCCTCAAAAGAAACATGCAAAACAAAGGTCGCCGTCAGTGTCAGATATTACTTGCAGACGACACCGTCACAAAGTGGCTCAAAAGTGCGCCCGAGGTGACCCGCAGGACGCAAGAATGCGGGACAACGGGTCTCGTTTTGGGGACATTGTCGCAAGGGCGCGTCCTGGCAGCAACACTGGTTATTGTTAAAAAGAGATCTCGAATCAAGTCCAGACTAGAATTCATTTGTCAACAATAACAATGGTCATTTACGTATGTATGTACTAGTATGTTGCTAAATACATCACTGGGTGTTCTATGTAGGGATAGAATAAGAAACCATTGTTAATATACTAAAAATAAAACAGTGAGAAAATGCCAAAAATTACAGCAAATGTTTCTTTCAGGTGAGGAACCATCCAATACCAAGAATATAGTCATTTTTTACAGATCACATTTGTTGTGGCTCAAAGGATGAGGATGAAAAAATTGCCAATATTCTTTGTTTTGGGTAGTTCCCACCTTAAAAGTCTTTACCTGCAATAGTCAAAAGTTTGCCAACTTTATTTTTTTCAATTCATTTAAACCTATGGGAGAGTACTTCTTAAAAAAGTGTGAGACAACTTGTCTAGTTAGTGAACACACCCTGCTTTGTATATTATCAGTATATCATTTCTTCATCTGAGTACTTGCCATTAGTATGTAATGTTTAAAACTACTTGGCAACATTCACAACCAAAGGGTTTGATATTGACCACTGATATAACAACATCTGAGACAAAATAATCGTCAAAATAATCAAGAAAAGGGCTATAAAATGGATCATTTATAGTGGACATAACAAAAGAAGTATTCCTGTTTAATAATTAACTTTCCTTCAGAAATTCACACCTGATTTGTTCACTACTGGCCTTCCCAAAATTGTGCCACTTGCAGTCCCTGCAAAACATGCTGTTTATCACTGAAATGTTTTGTTAAATCACTGATTAAATTACCACAGTGTTCTTCCTGCAAACTGTGATATACTTGTCAGCCTGTATATGTCTTAGTATGTAAGCATGTATGTATATATTAGGGGCGTGGAAAAAAAACCCCAGGATATATGAGGGGCCATAGATTTTCTCCATAATTTACTAGGGGTCCATAAAAAATCACCAGGAAAGTAGAAAATCCTCCGGCCTCCCCCTGGAAGTATATTCTGAACAGTCCCTAAGCTACTCCTCTTATAGGCCCATGTTACCCTCTATATTAACACTTCGTTTATTCTGCTTTAATTACATTTTAGCCGAATTTTTAAGCGATAGTAGTGACCAAATATTGAAAATCTTCTCCATATGTTTGATTGATAGATTAATAATGGAAAAGATTTTCCTTGTGATATCGATTTCATAAGTTCGACAAATTCAGTCATCTGGAAACGCGTAACCAGGTATGGTCAGTTACTCAAATCCGAAAGCGAATCCGAAACCGAGATTAACTTCAGCAACTTAACAGAATTTCACGGTAGTGTTTCAACATAACGGTTAACAAATGAATATTTATAAGGGGAGCCATCTTAAATTTGTTAATCGTTATATCGAAACACTACCAATACGCATAGAAAGAAAATGGCGGCTGCCATGTGGAACGTCGTGCACAAAGTATGTACCACTACCAGTTTATCAAAGTTCGCTGTTCCGAATGGATACCGCATTGCAACAGTGCGTGCAAGATCCACAACGGTTGAATTTCAGGGAGACGACGAAAAATACTTTCCACCCATACCACCGTATCTGACTGAAGCAGAAAGAGAAAGAGAGAAACTCCTTTCGAAGGTTAATTCTGTTGAGACTGCGAGAGAAATGATTGGCATTTTGACCAAACAACAAGCGTGGACTTTTTTACCAGCGTTATTCAATACTCACCCTTTTTGTCAACAATATTATCAACACTTAACTAAAACAGCAATCGTAGAAGGTCTACCCGACGCCGTTGTCAATGCAGATACACAGCTAGTGACGGAAGAGCTGCTGCAAGCCCTGACCGACAGTGTCGAACAGGAACTGTTGTATGTGGACAGATCTCAGATAAAGAGAGAAAGGCACAATGTCAACCCAAGCTTACGGGCGAGATGGATGCAGGAAAGTTTAATAAGGGCCATAGTTACATCCCAGTGCGGTTATTATCCTCATTTGATGGGCTGTGAATTAGATCTCCAAGCCCTTGTCAGGTCATTCTGGCTTCGAAATGAATACAGATTTCAAATCAACTACTCTCCATTTTGTCTGCTTCGTACCTCAGAGCCATTACCAGAGGTATGTCATGATAAAGTATATAAATATATATATATATATATATATATATATATATATATATATATACACACATACTAGCTCTACATTGCAGGACAGTGTGTTACCGGCTATAGCCCTGCGATGCAGAGCTACCTATCTAGCATTTTCACCCTATTTAGTATTTGTATACGCATACCAGTTCCCACCCACGGTATCAACCATGTGGATAGCCACTATCCTAGAATTTATTCACTGCTCAAGATTGGCTAGTACATGAAACAGCCTTTAGCTTGACTTCTCTACAAATTCCATGTTCCACAGTATTATTGCCCTGCAGAAATGCATTGCCTTTACATTGCCTGAATGGACAATCAAGCCACTCAGCTAAGAGTGTTGCAAAATGATGTGTATGTGTATGAGATAAATATATACATATTCAAAACATTTATGTTTATATACTTACATGTGTAAATGTAGGAGCCATGAAGTTTGATTATGCTTGTAGCAATGATGTATTCACAGTCTATGTAATTTGACATGGCTCAATACTTTACCCCTCTTTGATAAATCGTAATCTGCCTTGCAGTAATGCTCATTTGTCAGAATATTGCTAATTTCTAATAGCTCATTGAATAGGTTCTAGTGATATGGCATCTGTGTGGGTAGTACACATTGATAGTGTCTGCCTGAGTGCCCATTAAGGGCATGTAAGTTTACCCAGCAGTAAAGCAAACAAGAAATGCCATCAAATGTCATTCTTGCAGGTTGTCAGCATGGAAAGTGATTTGTCTCTAGGTGGTGAGATTCCTGAATACAAGTATGGTCCTCGGACAATGAGTACTTTCAGAAAACATTTAAACAATCAATGTTACCCAGGTATGCAATTTATTAGTTATTGTGATAACACACACCTCCACACAAAACCACACAAGCGGCAGACTAATAGTCGCGCCAGCGGCTTGCTGACTACGCATGCGCAGATTCATACTATACTATGCGAGTAAGCAGAAGTGTACCCTACTTTCATGGGCGCCGCCATGTTTTTTTGAGTACTTTTAAATAAACAAATATGAAACGTGCAAATTATTATTTTATAATATGCCATTTATAAAATATATCTCTTTTATTAGCCAGTAAGTGTTGTTATCCACCTTGTCGCTGGTACAAAAGATTGTTAATATCACGCATAAAAAATAGAAAAAGGGAGAAAACTCATGCATATGAAGGGGGGGGGGGGGGCATACGCAAAGAATGCTGGGATTGAATTTTAGAAAAGCGCCCCCTGTGTCAATAACTAGATTCAAAAATTGCCAGTTTTTAGACGGAACGCTATATTTTTCAGCTTGAAAGTGGAAGGTGGGCAGTGAGGTTACCATTGCAATGATAATGATGGCATAATACGTCCCTTGTTTAACACAATAGGCTGTTATCATGGTAAAAATTGCCAATTTTTGTCCAACATTTTTACACATACAGAAAATCTATACCTGCACTGCTGCAGGGATTGACGTTGTGTACGTACGTAAACTCCTTTCGTCCGAGGGAAACTGGGGGTAGTTGTCATACAAACGTATATAGCAAGTAACAATTAATTCTATTTTATCGTGAATCAATACAAATAACATTGCCAATCTTAACCCCTGGCGCGACACCAAGGGCTGAGCCCTATATAATATTACAATATTGTTAAAAACATTGAGTGTTCCTAAAGTACATGTAACACCAAGGTTGGAATAAGGGATTTTGCAATTTGTAGGATATTTTTTAGTATATCACCGCAGTGTACAGTAAAAGCTTTTCTCGAAAAGATGTTTTTATTAGTCCCCAGGACACCGTCCGGGGGGACTTATAGGTTTGGTCATGTCCGTGCGTGCGTCCGTGCGTGCGTGCGTGCGTGCGTGCGTGTGGTGCGTGCGTGCGTGCGTCCATCCGTTCACGCAGATATCTCAGAGATGCCTGGAGCGATTTCATTCAAACTTGGTACAAGGATTACTTCATATGTCATACAGATGCACGTCAATTTGTTTTTTGATACGATCCAATATGGCCGCCAGGTGGCCATTTTATTACGATTTTTTCATGTACAGAGCCATAACTCAGACATGTTTCAACCGATTGTATTCAAAGCTGGTACAAGGACATTGACCAATGTCATAGATATGCACATTAATTTGTTTTGTGATACGATCCAATATGGCCGCCAGGCGGCCATTTTGTTACGATTTTTTCATGTACAGAGCCATAATTCAGGCATATCTCAACCGACTTTATTCAAACTTTGTACAAGGACATTGACCTATGTCATACATATACACGTCGATTTGTTTTGTGATACGATTCAAAATGGCCGCCAGACGGCTATTTTACTACGATTTTTTCATGTACAGAGCCATTACTCAGGCATGTTTCAACTGATTTTATTCAAAGTTGGTACAAGGACATTGACCAATGTCATAGATATGCACGTCAATTTTTCATGTGATACGATCTAATATGGCTGCCGTGCGGCCATTTTGTTACGATTTTTTCATGTACAGAGCCATAACTCAGGCATATCACAACGGATTTTATTCAAACTTGGTACAAGGACATTGACCTATGTCATACATATGCACATTGATTTGTTTTGTGATACGATCCAATATGGCCACCATGTGGCCATTTTATTACGATTTTTTCATGTTCTGAACTACAACTCAGACATGTATCAAGCGAATTTATTCAAAAGTATTTTTATCACAGACCTAATGAAGAGGACTCTATCCTCTCTGAGGACCTGTAAGCAAAGTACCCATTAACAAGTGGGGACTGTGTCATCAACGATGACTTATTCCCTTCAACGTTTGCATTTTTTTGGGTTCCTAGAGATGTTTTTAGGCAACCTAGAAGCCATAAATTTGTGTGCATAGCAAGAACCTGCTTCCTTGTAGACACTGGCTCTGTGTTTAGAAATTGACTGACATTAAACAACTTATGCCATATACTATATGTGACACACACAGATGTAGCTGTATAAAACATAAAATTTTAGCCTAATGTCATCAACGCAATTTTTTTATAGGTTGCAAACTTACAGATGACAAGATGAAATGTGGACACACACAGATTCTAGTTCCGGCAATGTTCGACAGAAAGAGGAGTGTGGGGGAGAAGTTACTTACAGAGAGAATAAACAATTGTGGTCTTATTTCTGGATTTGGTTGGGCAAACGCCATTGCAATGGCTAATAGTGAGTATTCTAATAATCAGAGAGTTTCAATTGATCTTTTCATCATCAGACTTTGGTGCATTCTGCCAGTTTCATTAACCTGTTCACCCCCAATTCCCTGTAAACAGGTCCAAAATCACCATTGATAACAATGGGTTTGGGCCAAACCATGGCAGTGAAAAGGTTAAGGCTGATGTACAGGGACGGATTATTCCTGCCTTTTCCTCAACCTGTTTTAAGCCCTTTCTTTAAAGGGCCAGTAACTGTAACTACTGAAAATTTTTGACTACTTTTGTGTTGTACTTGTTTTTCAAATTCTTGCTCTACTTCCCAAAGCATGTTGAAACACCCACTATTTGGCTTGTGAATACCGGGTCTATATGTGTAAAATGCACTGTATAGTTTACATTTGAATTCTAATGTGGACCCGAATTCACTCGTGAACAATAACAATGCAGTCTGTACCTGTACACGCTGAGTTGAGAGGCTCAACACAGTGTATCTCAACATGCATTCAGAGTAGAACAAAACTGTTGTTGACATTATAAACAAAAAGTAATGAAAGAATATCAAAATTTGCAGCTTCTGGCCCTTGTAAGCAGATTTTTGGAAGGAACTGTCAAAGATTATGACATATTTAAGTTGAAAGCACAATTTGTTTTCATTTGTTTGTGAGGGAGACAGTGTTACAGTACCATTAGTGAACTTCACAGTTAAACCTTGTTTTGGAGACTGCATTTTTAGCTCATATTTGGTATTTACATAAATACCAAAAAGAGCTTATATGATGAGTTTGTGGCATCTGTATGTTTGAAGGTATGTATGTGCCGATGTATGTCCGTCACACACAAAGGCTCCCATACCGCCAAAGCTACCGTCTCAGTATTTGGTGTACAGGTAGATGCAGGGGTTGAAATGTGATTTTGTCCAAATGAACACGTCAGTGTCAAAAATGTGCAAATGAGGTAAGAAAAAGGGGAAATCCTGCAAATGTTCAGGAGTGGTGGCATGCTAGTGACTAAAATAGGCTTGAGTCATTTCCTGTCATTGTTTATGAACCGTTACATATCAACAGACCTGCTCAAACCATAGACAGTAGAGGGGGGGGGGAAGACCGTCTATGCTGAAACTAAGAGGGGCTTGTTTCTGCTATGCATGTTGCTAAACTTGACTGCCAGTACCTAAAGTTTCAGACCTTATTTACTTTTGTCATTCTTGTTTTTCTGGTTGTACTGTGTTGAAATCATTGTCATAACATCAACATAGAATTTTCCTGCACTGAACAGATAGAAACAACATTTATTGTTGATCTTTGGTACCCATACTGGTATGTACCAATTCTGATCAAATTTGAGCAACACCGTATAATTGCGGTATTTTTTCTTATATATAAATGAACATTAAACAGAAAATTGGTAGCGATGGATTTTAATTCACAGTTTTCCACTAGCTTGTATCTTACTCACCAACAAATGACAATGAACCCTCTGCTGAGAATAATAATATTACCTAAATTTCTCTCAAATTTTGAAGAAGAAATAATAAGATTTTACTCTGTGGAAGACATCAGCACTTTGCACTTTTAAAGTTTCATCCAGAGGTAGGGGATTTTGATCAAAATGAAAAAAATTGTTGGTTGAACTTCTACAACAACCTGCAACAGTCCTTAATGCTATGTATGATTAACATTGGCCGTCAGATATGATAATCTTGATCTAGAGAATGGCAGCATCAAATGTGGTTATCTTTGCTGGTGATGTAGATGACAACAAGAGGTACATACATGTAGACATATTGTCAGGGAGTGTAAACTATCAGACAATTGTGTACAGTATACATATTCAAGTTAAACAAAATACTTATAAACTCATTTTGTAATACTAGTGTACAGTGACACATTATAATGTATAAACTCATTTTGTAATACTAGTGTACAGTGACACATTATAATGTTTTTAAATTTTTTTCAGAGCATTTTTGGTTCGAAGATGTCAAGAAGCCAGTTGTGGTACAAACAATTTTCACCAATGATGGCCAACATTATACTTTCTTTGTGTATCAACTGAACACCCTTGGACTTGACCCACTCAGCGATGAGACCAACCCCAAAAGAAACATCCTGTGGACAAGCGGTGAAATGAAACTATATGAAGATATCCAGGACGACAAAATAGTTGGCTTGAATCATGATGTTTTGAAACACTATGTAGCGTTTATTGTGAAAGAAACAATATCAAGGACAGAATTAACACATCAACCTGACCATGACATTGTTAAAAATTGATGGAGACGTTAAAGATGGATGAAAACGTTGTTGAAGACTCATTCCCTGTAATGTCAGTGTCTTTGCAAAGCTGTCGTATATTTGTTCTTAGTCAGCATGTATGAAATATAAAGAATCATATGAGTTGTCTTTCAGTGTCATGTAAGTTCATATTCAAGTCAAGATAAGCATGCTAGGTAAACATACACGTAACTCTAAAAGTTGTGTAGTTTTGCATACAAAATTGATAAAATAAATGTATTTTCCACCATATTGAAAACTGCCTTTATGCCTGGTATCTCTAGATGTTGCAAGTTTGAGCCAGTTTGTTCTTAGCCACCTGAACTGAACTGGTGTGATTTGATCAGATTATACTGGCAGTTTTGGATACATTTGCAGTAGAGTATAGTCAGTAAATTTCTTGTTTTGCGGTAGTATTAAAGTGTAGTTTTTCAGTTTCACAGAGGGAAAAACATATTTTTGTTGGATGTATTCTGTTGCAAAATAAAGCCGTGACTGTTATACTTTGACAAAATTACTCCCATTACAACCATTGAATCATGACATCTCAATCTTTTTTATATCTCTGTCAGTGATGTGAAGTGCATGAAGTATACCAATTGTCCATCCCGCCTCCATGCATGAATCCATCCGTCCATCATTGATTTCTTTTCAGAATCTGCTTGTCCAGTTGCTGAGAAATTCGATGTACAGGATCCTAAATTGTGATAAAATCTGCAATTTTGTATTGATGGGGTTAGAAACCACCATGAGGGCTGGATTCTAATGTGGTTCATTCAATCTTTTTAAAATTATATCCGAAAATTATGGTCACGTCATTTAGTAAATTTTCTTTGAAAAATTGACTTCTTTATTCAGGCTGCTTTTAATATGTGTTACTGATATGTATACCAAATTAAACAGTTGCCATGGGCAGCTCAGTGGGGGTCAGCATCTCAGAAGGCTACCTTGATCGTGGTATACCTTATGGCAGTAATCGTAATCGCACGAAAGCACTGAAGAAATGTACAACAAAAAGTCTGCTTCTTGGTTCTGATTGCTGATATCTTGGTGAATAGGTCTTGTAGGTTATGACTTAAAATCTGAGAATTTAGTGAATTTTTTTCAGCATGGAAACTACACACACCATCCATAATTACTGATAGAATACTCCACAGTACAGTGGTGAAATACATGCATGAAAGAGATAAGAGAGACAGTGTGTGTGTTTTATGACCTTGTTTGAAAATATAAGGTTTTGTGCACATTTCAGCATTCCAGGTAGTCATAATCAAGTCAGAGTTTTGTAATGAACTCAATTTCACAACAGACTGAAAAGGGATAAACTTTATGCCCAGTGCCAGTGACTGTTTATCCCACAAATCTGCTTGTACCTGAAAGCGGGTTGTCCATGTTTAGTTTTGAAGAATGTATGAAGAGAAGTATCTTGCTGGCAGCCCACTTATGGAAAAGACGAGCATGCCAGCTAGATCACAGTCCTGCCATGGTCAGAAGCAGTTCGGGAGAAAAGTGGTCAGCAATTTAAATGTTTTGGCTTTGTGTGGAGAGACCTGAAGCTTGGAGTTAAAAGGCTTCACTTTGGGACAGATGATCTGCTTTTTGTTTGAGTGAACAAACGAGGCTCTCTCTTGCAGAATTTATGGGAAGAGGTTACATGTACAAGGCCCAATGGGTTGAATGTTTTGCAAAATCACCAATGAGGGCGCTGTATCCTGTAGTAATGAAATTCAGAACAGTACTGGATGACTTCTCTTGATAGTGCTATGCTAGTTGGGTTTGTGTATGAATGTTCTTCAAGAGCAATGTTCAGTTTAAATCTAACATGGTCACTGATTGGAAATGAACTGGTCTTGAGCCAGGCCTGTCCTCAGGTAGCCCTGTATAATACCAGAAATGCAGAGTATCCACTGGTCAAGTTGGCAAGCTATAACTTTTATAAAGTAGAATGTGCCTCAGGGACAGATATTCGGACTCTCAAACTTTTACCATTCTGTTTTGGTCTATCAATTTTAGGGGCTTATTTTGAAGCTCTTGAAGTAAGTCAAGTTTTCAACAGCTTAGTTAGTGAAAATCGGGAATTGAATTTTTCTCCATTGAGCTAACACAGGGATGGTGGCCATTTTGAATTTCAAATTCAGTAAATATTAGGTTCATTTCTCTATTATCAGACTTTTGGATGGTGACCCTTAATTTTTATTCTTGATTTTGAAAAAAAGTACTGTTGAAAGTTTGCTTGAGGAAAATTTGAGCTAAAGTTTAGATCTTTCATTTTCGAGGCGCTGACTACCTTAAATGTAGATGCTGGCAGAGCCCCTGGACAAGAGCTCATGACTAAATGAAGAGAGAAAATTGGCATGTTGAAATCATGGCGTTCTTGCTCACATCATGTACAAAACTATACACATTAAATATCATCATTTTTATATACTTTATTCAGCACACGGCCACTCCACAGAGAGAAGTGACAGTTGCAACAACAATCATTTATAGAGTCCCAATATGTACAGCTGTTATGTACAGTTAGTGTCAATTTCCAAAAGTAAAAACTGGATTTATTTATATAAGAATAAATACAGGAATTTACAAAACATTTCAGAATTTGAGAGAATGAATGTTAAAAAACACATGTTTGGTCAAGGCACTAGCAAATGCTGGAATGCAATAGCTTTGACCATAGACGGTGGAACAGTCCACTGTTTATACTTTGGCCATTTCAAATAAAAATAATAGTGATGAAGAGCGTGTATGTGTTCAGTAAATGATGTTGTTTATATGCGTGCCTCAGTGAATTCAAATCCAACGATCATAATACACCAGAAAAGTCGACAGATATGAAATAATGATGGCAATAGATGTGAAAGCTAACGCATGGCAAACATTTCCCAGTGGGTTTTACTTGATTATAACATGTTGGAAGCACTGAAGGTGAAGGCTCTATCAGCTTGAACTTTGAAAGAATTTTCAGGGTTTTTGTTTTGTCTGTTTGTCAGTTTCTGGTTCTATTCCACAAACCATGTTGACATGCCTCTTGTTAAGCTTGTTAATACAGCTTGTACATATGTGGTGTCAGATGTTATTGTTGACGGCCGAACAGGAACCCTGTACATTTGAAAAACTCTTTGTATTGGCAAAGCTGATACTTTTTTATTTCTGTATGCTTTTAGGGGGAAGGAGAAAAAAATAAACTTCTTTTGTCAAAAAGGTCATGATCACATTATCAAAAGTTTCAACTAACGCCTGCTTTTCAGCTGATGTGCTCATTGAAAGCGTGCATGTTCAGATGTGCTGTATTTCTAAATGATTTGTAGCAAAATTTAGGGATTTTTTTCAAAAACACTTTAACAAACAACGAGTATGAGGTGAGTGGAGTGGCAGTTGTACTGTCAGAATTGTTTAGTCAAGGCACCTTGTCATGACCTAAAGCTTGCAAATTTTGTGAAAGGGAATGGTGTTCACGTGTCTTGGAGCAGAAAACTTTGTGATCAAGAGAAAGACACAGTTTTATCTTCCATGCTTCTTTGCCACATTTGAGGACTTACTCTGAGCATTCAGCATTTCCAAGAAAAACTGTACAAGTTCAAAAAATGCAAAAAAAATATGTACATAGGTATATAGAAGGCATCAGCAGCCTAAATGGTTTAAAACTGGACACAAAATTTCTAAAAAGTTCACAGCAGTATAAAACCATGATATTGTAATGCTAAGAGAATGTCTGCAATGGTGGAAGTTCAGCTACTTTTAAGGGCATCTCTTGTGCCAGGCTTGCTCTCTCTATCGCGTACTGACGTCTTTCTTGTTGTAACCAATACAGCATCTCAGTTCTGTCAAATTTCATCTTCTCCATGTACGGACGATTCTAAGAAATAAAAACACACACATGAAAAGATGCACCAGTCACTGCTTGACATCAGTGGCTAACATTAGGAAAATGTGAATAGAATTTGTGTTAAATAGTAAAACCTGAAACTTTTGAATGTTGCTTATTATGATATTGTCGAGCTTTTATCACCTATACTGTCTCCCGTTTATACAATTTAAAGTTAAGAGAAAAATGAATGGGCAGGGTTAAGACCATGCAAATACAAACATGATATACATACACATACATACATATGCTAGTAAAGCTCAATACACTTAAAATGACCACAAGTTGGTTTTATCTGACTGGCAAGGACAGTAAAGCTAGGCAGTTTATACTGTACTGTCTTGGAAATTCGTAAACTTTGACAGTCAAAGTAAAATTCACAATTTAGTGTATTAAAGATTCGTAGGCAATATTTGCAGATGATGCTGAAAAGTACATCAAAAGTACTGTATGTACTTTGTGTACCTCAATCATCACAGATTGGCTGATATTCATACAGATGTATGGCAAACAAAGCATGTATAGGAAGCAATGCTCACTTCAAGAAGTTCAACAAGCCCAATACAGCCTTGGAACCACATATGTGTCATACCAAGTGAGAAACAAATGATTGGCTATAAATAAATACATGTGACTGAATTTCAGCAGGTGAAATAACAAGAGCTATGCAAATTATTTGGAAGAATTTACATACCCGGAATGTTATGTCGTCATTAAATCTGTCTTTTACGGCTTGTACTTTTCTTTTCACTTTCTTGTCAATTTCATCTAAGGCTGAGTACAACTGACTTCTCTGCTTTGCTTCATTTAATCTTGCCACTGAAGAACCCCTGTAACCTGTGGAATAAAAAACGAAATTGATCTAAATTCCACTGAAATGAAACACAATGTAGCAGATGTAATCATTTTCACTGTATGAAATCATGTGCTTGGTGTAGATGGCGTCTGAGGCATCAATTCTAATTGTACATTCAAACTTCAAATGTTTTATTTCAGTGACAAGACTGCACAGTGGCTGCAATAGATTGGTATAACTCACTGTGAATATGGTAAAACGTTTCTTTAGCATTTTGACTCAGGAAAAAAGCCTTTTTCAAATTATCAAAATCAAAAGTGAATCTCATCAAGAGAATGCACTCCATCACATTGTTGAAAACATCTATCAAATCACAGTAATCAAAGTAATCACTGATGTTGTTATGTACACCATAATCTTACCTTTCTGGAAAAATCTGTCAGGATCAGACGCTAGTCTCTCAAAAGATTCCAGTTTGGCTATCAAAGTTTCCCTCTGGATAATAACCTCAGTAGCCTTTTCCCAAGCTTCAATGGACTGCAATGATACAACAGATAGGTTAGTTCAACAACAAAGCAAACAAATCAGTAAATTAACAAAACTGACAACATCTCTGTTGGACAAACTTACCTATCAACTTTCATCTAAGAATTATTATACCTATGTTGTTTGTGATGCAAATTTTAACCAGTGTTTGATCTGGACAGATATATGCAAAAAGATGTCAGAAAAGTGGCTTTGTTTTAGAACTGAGTCAGTTGTAGAATTAATTGGCTCACTGATATTGTTTGAAGAATTGTGTAAACACAGTTATCATAAACTTTGTAAGAAGAGGTACTGTCATTGCTGTGTTCAACACATCTAGGTGTGGCAATGCTACTGCTGCTTTTAATGGCCACTGAAGCCTCCTTGATCAACGTCTTTGCTTGCACGATTCCAGGACCTATGAATTTCAACAAATACATGTATGCTTTACCTCATCAAGCTGATCAATGTACTGATCAGAGCTGTACTTGATGGCCATATCAAGTTTCAGTTTATCTGACATTTGCAGCGATGACCAAATTGCTTCCAGTCTTTCCTGTGGTGTCAATGGCACACTCACTTTGCTAGATTCCGCATCTGATTTCTGTCACAAAATGAAAGGGTGAATGGTACATTCAGAAGCCGTGGAAACAGTATGTCGTTGATATTGTATGCATACCTTCAAAGTGACACATTCTTTGATGTACTTTTGAACATGTTATGTTGTAAGCATGTATCCATAAGATAATTCCAAACTAATTCCACTTTGTAGGAATTTTTTTGGTTTGATTTGTTAATCTGTTGAAATAATTTGCTTTACATAGTTTTAAAGGGATAGGTGGACTTACAAGCATTATTTTTTGGTGGGATAGGTGGACTTACAAGCATTATTTTTTGGTGGGATAGGTGGACTTACAAGCATTATTTTTTGGTGGGATAGGTGGACTTACAAGCATTATGTTTTGGTGGGATAGGTGGACTTACAAGCTTTATTTTTTGGTGGGATAGGTGGACTTACAAGCATTATGTTTTGGTGGGATAGGTGGACTTACAAGCATTATTTTTTGGTGGGATAGGTGGACTTACAAGCATTATTTTTTGGTGGGATAGGTGGACTTACAAGCATTATGTTTTGGTGGGATAGGTGGACTTACAAGCATTATTTTTTGGTGGGATAGGTGGACTTACAAGCATTATTTTTCGGTGGGATAGGTGGACTTACACTTTATGATTTTTCAGTGGGAAGGATTGACTTGCAAATTCTATATTTTCAATAACATAGGTAGACAAGGAAACATTACCGTGGCAATATAATTTTGTTTCAAAATGAAGTATGAAAAACAAAAACTCCAATGTAAGACTTATCAGACTGGCAATAATAACGCTGAAATGCTTGAAAAATACTCACAGCACTAGATATCTCAGAGACTCTGCTGGCGTGGCTTGTTCTGCGAGTACCACTACTCGCTTTTGATTCAACACGTCCTGAAGCTGCAGTATGAACCCTGGATGAATGGGCTGATGTGGATTTGGTATCCCCGTCCCTAACATTCAAAGAATCTTTGTGTGTCCTTTCAGCAGACGATTTTTGTGACAACGCTGTGTGAGTGCCCGACCCAGCAGTCTGGCTGCGTGAGCCATGACTCTGCCCTCGTGATGCAGAGGTTTGTGAACGAGAGGTCATACGAGAGCGTCTTGATCTCATCGACCTCGGCGTGATGACCTCCTCTTCCTCTTCTTCTTCTTCCACTGGAAAATAGAATTTAGTACTGTCAGTGTTTCAAACAACTGCAAATCTGGGAAAGGATGGTTTTAGCAAAACCAGCACTTGAAATCAGAAAGAACTTAGTGTGTATGATGTGTACATCTACCACTTTTGAACAGTACTTAACTCACATGATGTAAATAACTTAAAGGTATTCTGTCACCTGTTCCAATTTTGTCACAGTTGCCATGGAAAGAGAAAATCTAACCAATCACAGAATTCAAGTGGGTGGCCGCTTTTTAAAAATAGCGCCCTCACATGGGCATTTTGAATACCAAAGAACGCCCCTTTGACCATTCATATATGGGCATATTTAGATTACAGGTGACTGTATATCTTTAATAGCTATCAGTTTGAAGAGCTGATGTTTATGGAACTGAATTTATCAAATCACATTCATAATATAAATACACAGGAAAATCTACTCTCTTTGATGACTATACTTCAAAGTTTGCTTTTTAACAGGATTCTGTTTGTTTTGCTTATCATGATATTTTCTTGTGTCTTGTCAGTGCAGTGATGGCGACATCAACACACAGAACCGTCGTCAGGACATGGCCGTGATGAAACTAGCATGAGGCAATAACAACAGCAACACACTCAGCCATGCTAACATTAATACAGAGATATGTTGACATCAGTACAATGGCCATACACGACATCAGTAAAACTCGTGATGACATCAGCGCATACAAGTCTTGCTCACCATACATCAGACAGCACGATGGAAGAACTGCTCACTGTTTACTTTGGAGTCTTTTCTGAGATGGTACTTACTTTCTACTTCAGGATCTCTTCCCAGACCACCCATCAGAACAGAATTCACGTTCCATTCACCAGGTTTAAAAGCAGACTTCTCTCTCTTCAATTCATTGACCTTCTCCTTTCTTGCCCTGGTGATCATCAAAACAACATCAAAATATTTTAAGCCATGTACCCAAATAAAAGGGATGATCTTGTAGAAAGTAGTTTAGATTAGCCCAATGGTCACTTGTCCTCTATTTATATTCTAATATACTAAATCAGTTGTTCAAATCCTCACTTATCATGAACTGTTTTATTTCTATTGCCATGTGCACACTCCCCGGACACACTCATTTTGTGATTGCCTTGCTTTGAAAGGCATTCTCAGAAGTTTAATAATGCCCACTTCACTCTACTATTACAAGATCACACCACTATCGAGAGTTTGCAAAAAGTTTATGCCATTGCTTTATTCAGTTAAGACATTATAAAGCCAGATGACTTAGGGCCAGTCTAGAAGTACCGTAGTATATTGAGAGTGTTTATGATATGATTTCCGATACAATCATTGGCTATTAATGGTAATCATTAAATCAAATAGCCTTACTTTATTTTTACACTGCTGTCTACATGAGTTATTTTCTCTACCTTCTACATTTTAGTCCCTGTCCTCTACATGTGTATTTTTGCACATCGAACACATTTAACTGTCAAAGAACTCTTGGTATTTGGTATTGTTGCTAATTGTATTATGTTCTTATTGATGAATTTCTTAGGCGGAAAGATGGCAAATAAGCAAATACAGACTGATTTTGTTCTCTTGAGAAAAATACCTCTGCACGAAAGAACTAAAAAAATCATCATCATGATATGTAAAAGCTTATACATCATCCTTTTAAAACTTGTATGAGAAATATGTGAACAAATTTTTTCATCAATCAGTTGACAAAATTCTTGATAAAACCACTCCATAACTTGGATAAAACATCCCAAATGAGATGATATTTTGGTGTTGAAAGAAGTCATAGGGTATGAGGCACTTTGTTGAATGAGATTAGACGCTCAAGCATTTGATCATAAAACACAAATTTATGAATACCTACCTCATTCTCTCAAGTTTAGCCTGTGATGGACCTTTCTTGTCAGCTTTTTCATCGTCATCATCACTGTCACCACTGTCATAGAAATGGAAGACTACCCCAAGATAATCAGATTCCTGTCGAAATTTTAAAAAATAGTGACAGTGACTCTGTTGCTCCTATTTCATTTGCTAACAATCAATACACCTATGACCTGTATCTACTTTAAGCACATTCAGTCTCATACTGGTAAGTATCTCTAACAGAACCTGGAGTTGCACACACTCAAACTCTTGGTAGTTTTGTCAAAATTTACAACGAAAAAACATAGGGCCAAAGTCCCTGAAGCTACTATAGACATGGATACATGACTGTATGAAATTATCTCACTAAGGTCATCCTAGGGACTTGTAAACCAAATATTAAAGCTGTCTGACCAGCGGTTTTGAAAAAACAAGCGACTCAACAGTTGACAGAGCTCTGCTGCGTTATGTAGAGAATAACCTTTTGTGACACATGTATTGATGAAGAAGGTGGATATCTTTGATAGCTCATCTCAGGATGGCCTCACCAAAAATGGAAAAAAAAATTCCGTAAAAATACAGATTTGCATATTTCATCACAATTTTAACAAATCTAAATTGGTTATCCCTAGGGACCTGTATACCAAATAACAAAGCTGTCTGACCAGTGGTTATGAAGAAGAAGATTTTTTGCCAAAAACGCCTTTTTGGGTGCTAATTTGCATATTTTCAACAATATCAAAAAATTAATAAAACTAGTTTCTCAAAATCATATATTTTATCCACACAACAAATATCAAATCAGTAAATACTGCAGTTGTCAAGATATTTGAGTGGACGAAGGCCTAACAAACGGACATACATACATACATACATATATACCGATACATACATACAGATTGACGGTGCACGCTGGACGGATACCCCTTGCAATAGCTTTTATAGACTATATTAGTCTATAGTAGCTAATAAACGAGAGTTAATTACATTCTAATTAAAGTAAACAAGACTTGCTTAAATCAAGATTTACGTCATAAAAAACAGCATATATGTATCTGTCAGGTTATAAAGAATCTTAAGCTGGTTATCTTTATCAGTTTTTCAATTTTAACTTTCAAATTAACATTGTAAGTTCTGTTGAATAAGTTGAGACTGTAGGTACTCAGAGAAAGCACACTGAAGAGACAAATGTTTGAAACTTAAGAAGTTCAAGGTCATCAAAAGCATTATAAGGAATCATGTAACACTTTCATTGCACTGTTTACACAGATTGCATAATTGCTATAAATAGCACATGAGGAATCTTACAGCCCAGCTTTACCATAAAAACCCTATCACTTTGACCACTCTTTTAATTGACCACTCTATTTTTTTTCCTCAAAGAGTAATTCTATTTTATCCTTACCAAGTCAACCATAAATGGAAATTAGAACTTTCGCTATCTCTATTTATTTGACCACCCTATCATGACAAACTATTATGAGCAATTTCTTTTAGATAACATACAGGGCACAATAAATGATGGTTCAGAATATGTCAAAGTTGGGATTCAGGAAAGTTGCCTTTACATGTTTTAATCCTCCAAGATGGTAGGCATTTCACTATGAACTGTCAAAAAAAGTTGAACTTTCTGATAATTCTACACTAAAATTATTTTGGCTTTGATGATTTCCCAAGTAATTCAATTATTTAAAATCATATTAATTATTTTTTTCTTGGTGAATTGATAGGGTTTATACAGTACAAGAATTACATACAATGTACCGGTAAGTCAAATTTTGACCAAGAATGAAAAAAAAATTCCTTAAAAATACACCTTTGCCTATTTCATCACAATTTTTACAAATCTAAGTTGGGTTATCCCTAGGGACCTGTATACCAAATGACAAAACTGTCTGACCAGCGGTTATGAAGAAGAAGATTTTTTACCCAAAACGCCTTTTTTGGCATTAATTTGCCTATTTTTAACAATATCAAAAAATAAAAAAAAAACAGTTTCTCAAAATCCTATTTTTCATCTACACAACAAATATCAAATCAGTAAGTACTGCGGTTCTCAAGATATTTGAGTGGACGGACGCCTCACAAACGGACATACATACATACATACATACAGACTGACGACGGACGCCGGACGGATACCCATCCCAATAGCTTCTATAGACTATAGTCTATAGTAGCTAAAAATGAAAAACACCCAAGAACACCGGCACACCAAATTTGAAAGACACAAGTAGGTAATCTTTGAATAGAAAGTTTCACAACACTTGAAAATCAATGTTTTGTCATAGTTAAGGAATTCTTTTCAGAACAATAAATATTTAACCTTCCCCATCTCTTGACACAGCTTGATGTATAAAGTGAAGTTCTCTTGTAGATTGTGTTTGGAAAGTATAGACAGTGCAAAATTGTGGCTTCACTGATGAGAACTCCTTAGGGGACGAGACCACGGTCATTAAAAGAGATACCAAGGCCAGCAGACAGCATGACCAGATATGCTGGTAGATACATTGAAACATATAGTGTACATATTTACAGTGTATTTTCCACCTTTTTCAGACATGCTCCCATTGTCATAGACATATGACAAAATGGGAGCTAAATAATGTTATTTTCTTAATGACATCAAATGTTCATGGAAACAAGCAGTCAATGAAGAGTTCCACATCATTCATTCTTTCATAAAGTCTACACATTCTCACTCTAGTATGATAATTACTTGATAGTGGATAAACGAAGCAGGCACGGTATTTATGAAGTTATTCAATGTGCACACATACTTGTAAACAGTCAGAAAAACCTGTGATACTATAGTTTGAGACTATTTATGTGAGAAGATCTAAGATTCATACCTGAGTTGATAGATATTTCATGTAATCATCTGAATTAACGGTAGATTTCCACCAATTTAACCAAGAGGCATATGCTCTTGAATTTCTGTCATCAACAACAGCTGGCCCGCTTATCGTACTCTGCATATCCAAGATAGTTCCGGTCATAGCACCACCTCCGTATGAACTAGCTCCACCACCATAGGCCTCTCCGCCAGCATAGCTGCTGGCAGCGCCCATTCCGGGAGCAGCGTACGTTCCACCCAGTGATACCGGATAGTCCTGGAATGACATCATTCCTGAGGCTGGCGTTGGAGCTCCCATTGCTCTCTGTTTTATAAGCTGCCCAGCGTTAAAAAGTGGACTGAAATATAAATGTAAATTATTACTTCTTATTCTCTGCAGAAATCACATTTCCCTGAATAGATTAAAATCTTTTACACACGACTTCAAATTAAAGTTGAAAGTGACGCTAGATGTACATTGGATACTTAGGGTAAGGTTGGTTATGTGAAAGCATTTATTGAAAGCAATGTTCCCACTGCATAGATAGGAAAAAACATTTATCAAATGCAGTGTTCCAATCAGGTAGATGTGAACAATCTTGACAGTGAAAATAAAGAACACAATTTGATTTGAACTCTTTGAGTCTAAGCTTGTAGTAATCAGCATTACTTTCACCAATACAGTGATCTACCATTGTAAGATAAACAAAATTTGAAGCAAACTTATTTTATCTTTGATGATTGGCATTGAGTGCTTTGGCAAGTATTCATGGGTTCCTTTGGAATTGTTCTGTATTTGTAGTCAGTCTACTGTCAATGATTAACGTATACATAATATGGACATTAACACTGGCTATACTGAGTAGCTTCAGAGTGGATATTAAGTTTACATACAGCCAAAAAAAAACTGAAGAATCAAATATGAATAACTGTGCTTCCAAGACAATATAAATATCTCCATTTCTGTACTTCCAAGACAATTTGAAAATGTTCGCAATCACGACAATCAAAAAAATTTAGTCACAAGTTCTGCATAAAAACCTTGCAACACTATCGGTATGTGCCCCAGCAGAATACATCCTATTAGCAAGACTTCACAATTTAGCAAACTAAACTTCAATGGGTCTTCACCGGAATAATAGGACACACGTTTTTCACAGATCAGTACGCCCAAGAGATGGCAGTACAAATAAACCCACATGTATAAACATGTATTGAAATACACATATATGTGTTTGCGCACATGTTTTTGTTTGTAGAATGGTCCATCTGCATTACAGGTCTAACTCATTTCACACTAGCATGTACATGTGTATGAAACAAAATCCAATCAAGTCCATACCTCTTTGCCCATTCCACCATATTCTCTTCACCCCAAGGTGGTTTGGCATCTCTCTTAAGATTTGGATTCAAGTGGCGTTCTTTTCTACTTTTTCCAGCCACTGATGATGATAGTAAAATCGATAAATTGACCTGATCTGCTGAAGGTTCAATCAGGGAATCCTGAAATATCAAAATAAACCCACATCGTTAGCACATCAAACTTTAACAAAATTATTGTATTTTATGGTTCGTGGAAAATCCTCATTTATTAATAAATAAGAAGTGGACTTCATTTTGTAATTCAATTTACACACACTCAAGGCTCATCTGAAATACTGAACTTAGCAATGCAAGCAGACATGCCTTTTTCAGACACACTTTGGGGTGGTAAACTTGGAAATTCTTGGACCCCTACATGTGGCTTAAGAATGTATGACTTAACAATTATGAACATATTTTGCAGTATACTATCTATTGGTATAATTTTCAAGTGAAACACATGCATGCTCTTTGTCATTACAGCCCTCTACAGCAAACTTCACTCTCCTAGATATCTCTTGGGTCAGAGGATAATGCTCAGCATTTGATAAACATATGATTTGAGTGCCGTCTAGTATGACACAGCCTACTGCAAATATGATAAAACTATGCGAACACTTAGGAAACAGATCAACTTTATTATTGTTATCTATGAAAGGCAAACAGTAGATGGTGAATGGTTTTAGGATGAACAAGTTCACATAATAATCCAAAATTTGAGACTGACTGTTACCTGATCGTGTCTGAAATGATCATTGGGTAATGTTTTCATGATCTCTTCGTAGACTTCATTGATTTCCTGACCAAAAAATAGATTTCTATCCAGCTTCTTGATGGTTTGGGGTTCAATCTGTCAATTGAAAATAGTTTACTTTTGTTAAATCTCTACATCACAAGATGATTGTGTTATTCCTCAAACATACAGCAGTTTTACGCATGGATATACACCAGATCATGTGAAACAATTAATTAAATGTTACAATGTATCATTAAAATCAAAGGACGTCAACAGAAAAAATGGCGACTTTAGGATACTTACATCACCCATGAGTTCATTGAAGACAGTTGTGTAGAGGTCAAGGGTCACAGAAGAGAGACTGACTCTTTCAGAAACTCGGATGTCAGATGTTCTCACAACTGATTGATTTGGCATTTTCTTGGTAATTGTAGCTGGCTGCGGGTGTGTGGGATCTCGGATCTTTATTCTGAAAAACAAATACAATTTTTTTTAGTTTTTTGGATTAATGAAAAGCCAGAAGTTTTGCTTGGAGAGAGTGGAAAAAATAGCAAATGTTTTGAAGACTTACAATTCTGCTGCTTTTTCTCTAGCTTCTTTTTCTGTCAAATCTTTCAGTTGTTGCTCCAACATTTCTTTCCGTCCTTCTACTTGACCAGTTTTTGATATCGCCTGTGGGATGATATTTCAAACATACAGGATGATGAATGTTACTGTCTAGCATTTAATTTTGGATGATACCAATCTGAGGGCAGGACCTGTGTTAAAGTTTGTATCCTACAGTATACAACACCTTTCACAAATTCATAATGCAAGCATAAGCTATTTAGTAAGCTTTGGGTGTGTCTGAAATGACAAGGTGGGCCATTTTGTGCACAAGAATATCTGCAGTCTCTGTGAGGACAATAGCAGCCAAACAGCTGAATAAGGGGATACAAATGTGTGATAACATTTTAAGACCTAAATATAATAACCCTATACACACCAATGATAATCAGCCAGTTTGCCAAGCAGAACTTTGACTGGCTAAACTGTGCAAACTGCATAATACTAAATTTTAGGCCAAAGAACATTCTCCATTGATAATAATTTATCGCAAGCTCATATGCATAATCAAACAATGCTCATTACAAACTTGCATACATAAATACGATTGTTGAAAAATTGAGCATTAGATACTGATTTCTGATCAAATCAGCTCACCTGTAGCAATGGTGGTAAATCTTCATCTTCATCCAATGGTTCTTCTTTTGAGTCTTTCACTGATTTATACTGTGATAGTTTCATCAAATCATCTTGTAAAATTTGTCTTGTATCTTGTGTTCCTTTGATCTCTTTCTCTTTGTCTTTCTCTTCTTCTTTTAGCTGGACATAAAAAATGAGGGAAATACATTTCATAAGGTATTTTTGAACAGTCTCTATCTAAGGAACATCTCTATCTGATCCCAAATCATTTCAATGCTTTCCTCCAGTAACTTGTTAACATCATTTTCGTTTTCTGTTTCCGATATCTGTTGTGTCACAACATGATTCCTCCAACCTTAAGACGGAGATGACATTGCAGCTGCTTGAACTGATCAACACTTGCCATTACTCAGTGAATTCTTACTCTCTGTAGTGTACGCACTACACTGCAAAGTTACGCCAAGGCAACACATACCACAAAGCAATCTGCAAATTTTGTTGCAGTAGGAAAACTACAAAAAAGTTTCTAGCTGTACTCTAGAAGTGCCAGTAGTAGATGGACTATTGGCACATGCGCTACCAATTCACATTGACTTGTGACTGTTATTGCATAGTAACCAAATCAATGTTGTTTTTGTGTTCAGGAGTCTCGTTTGATCAATGGAGGATGATATAAGCAAATTGCCAGAAAAACCACTGTGTTAAAACTACAATCTGTATGAAATGATTTCCTTATAAGTGACTATTGTTACTGTAGATTTCTGAGACAAAACAATACAGAATGAGAACTGACCAGAAGATCTCCTAAACTAAATCTTCTTGTTTCAATTCCAGGGTGGTATGATGATTTAACACTAGCTTTGTCATCATCATCAATTCCAAATTCTTCTGTCAGTGCATCATGATCATGTAATTCTGGCATGGAAATTGATCTTTGGACTTTGAAGTCAGGTTTCTCTTGGGCTAGTTTCCTGTTGAAATGAATTGTGAGCAGAAAGAATGTGAAAATATGTCTATGTATGCCATTCCAAGGTTACTGGGTCCACAGCGGTAACTTTTGAAGATTTTTTTCATTGATGTAGTTTTCAATGTCAACTACATATTCGTGTTCTACTCCCCACAGCATGTTGAGATACATAGTATTCAGCTTGTCAACTCAGTCTGTACATGCGTAGACTGCATTGTTGCTGTTGACAAGTGATATTTTGATAACTATTGGATAGTTTGTTTCTCTAGCACCAAAGTTTGCACAGTGACCAATAATGTTTATTCTTGATTTGAAAGAGAATGATTTAAAGTTTGTTTGATGGAAGTTTGAGCCAATGTGTAAGTCTTTCATTTTTTAGGTGCATACTAGCTTAATTGAAACCAGTAGTTTGTTTTTCTAACATATCACAATGATGAAATGCAACAGACAGTGCTTCATCTAAGACACACTTAAGACTTTGCAGCATGCAGCTACTTGAAAGCACATTTGGATCAGTTCAATAATAAATACCAATATAAACCATTTATTGACTTACCCAGAAAGACGAAAACTATCTTTGGTACTGCTCTGTCGACTGTGTGTTTCAGCTGCACTTGCTGCATCTGGGGTAACTGTATATTCATCAAAATCTTCATGTCTTTCAAACTGTCTTATATCAGGCAGATACTCATACACTTTCTCTGTCTCCAGGTACGGCATTTGCCTTTCTAAGTCTCTGATCTCCTTCTGAATTTTGAATTGACGCTTCTTTTTCTTCTTTGGTCGACTTATTTCAATCTGAAAGATATTACAGGGTACAACGGAAAGTGAGTAGAAGTGTTAGTAGTTTTTATTATCATGACTACATAGCCTGGGTTCAGCTTCTATTGTCGAAATAGAACAGAGCATCGGAATATTTGTTTATCATGACTGTTAAATGTTTAAGAAAATTACCGTCAATGACGCTGTACCTTCTCTAATGTGTGGCCAGGTCAGGTAATTGGTTGTTGGCATGAAGTTGTTGGTAAATAGTTGATGATGTAGGGGCATGAGGTGGGATATGGACCCAAAGAACCCAAAAGATGATTAAATACATCAATCAAAAATATTCTAAGCTACAGTATAAACTGCCTAAAGATAGTTCAATGTGGAAAAAAGTTAAATAATTCAGAAAGAAGAATTAACAGTCCAAAATAGTAATGACGCACTTCCTTACTGACCTGAGTGCATGTGAAATACACAACCTGGCATCTGTAAATTAAATGTATACCAAGTGATCATTTTAAGTCACTTTTAACTGTTTTTAATGGATTTTCCAAAGAGTCCTGTGGAAATGATGAAAAATGCTTATCTGGTCTTGTGTTTGTATAACCTCATGGCTGATACTTGTCATAGTATTGAAAAAAAAAATTGAAAGTGAAGAAATTACTGTTTTTAATAGGCATATTTTCCTTGAATTACATGACCGTGTAAAGAATATATGCTAAAAGTGTTTAAGAGTAAATTTCTTTTCAAAAAATAATTTAATCTGTGACCAAAGGATTTTTATTCTTTGAGTTTACGAATTCAAACATTGCAATTTGTTCAATCATCTTATGCAGTGCAAAATTTATATAATGACTGAAAAACAAAAAAAATTGGCAGAATTACAGTCTTTGTGATGTAAAATTATGGGTTGACATCACGATAACTGTTAATCTGTTTGAAGTACTAATATACTTTAATTTAAAAAAGAAAAGTTCATGCAGAAACGGTAAAATATATTGTCAGCAATGTAGTGTTAATTTTGACTTTACATCAAATATGCCTTTGCTGGATACCAAATATATAGGGCGAAATATTAAAATCAGCCATGTTCAGCAAAATCCACACAACAGCATTGATCCTTTTCTAATTTGATTTGATTTGCTTATGTTATCCTTGTATGACAGTCAGTACAATATGGAACTTGAACACAACACAGTGAATAAGTATGCTGTAAATGAAATGGTGTGGCTGCATCCATATGCAGCAATAGGAGTGCCTTTGTCTCTCACCCCTCATTTCCAACCTGTCCCATCCCTGAAAAAATAGTTTGGTCTTATATTTATAATGTTAATAATTTCTGTATTTGTTAAAATGTGCGCATCTCAAAAACTTTTGATCATAAACATTTTCATTGTTTTTTATAGCTGACCAGTCAGTTAACCTGTTTATTTTGAATATTTGCGCATTTTTCCTCAGTATTTGACATTTTCTGAATACCTTCTTATTCAGTTTGTCATTTTCTAAAAGTTTAAATGCTCCATTGTGTGGTCAAGCTTTCCACAAGCATCAATTGTGGTACTTCATATAGGAGGGTCTGCCTCTAGAGGGCGGGCATCATGAACAGTGTTTGTTGGTTAATTCCTCCACGTAAACTTCTGATTGTACTGTAAACATTGAACATGGCCGACGTCCGATTTTCCTGTCTAAAACTTTCACTCATTTTCGTTCATATGACTCTGAAACTCCAGGAAACGATTGGGAAGAAAGGGTTATCTTGAAATATTGAGGTACTCGCCGATATTTTGCAAAATTAAATGAGAAAAAATGCAAGGAAAATGCCGACAAGCTTACACAATGACAGTTTTCAGACTCGGAGGCATATGATCATCTCTGCAGATTATGCAACAGGCCCAGATCACATGAGGCCATGAGGGGATATCCACGCAACTCAGTACCGAACACTAGCACTAACAGAGTGAGCAAACACAAAGTGAGTACCCCTAACGTCTGCTCAGTAGTCTGTAATAGATTGTAGTCAACTAAGAAACCTTGGAGAAAGGCTAAAAATTAACACTGTGGCTATGCCGCTAAATCCCTTTTGATTTTTGTCATAGCTCAAAATCGTTCTCCCACACCTCAACCTGAGCCATGAACACCCCCACCAGTTCATGATATGACCCATCACAATAGCATGACGTCAACGGATCTTGACAGACGGAAGTCTTGACAGACGGAAGTCTTGACAGCAGCATACTGGTTTTCAACTCTAATACCTTCTCTGTCTATAAATAGACACGAGAAGGTAATAAGAAAACTGCATGCATAACTTACCAGTCTTTTATATGAAAGTGGCACAGCACCAGATGAAATAGTCTTTGCCTTCTCTTCATCGCTCGACTCATCTTCCGAACTTGGTAACTGACCTCGCAGATCAGCAACAATATGGCGACGTATGGCTAAAATATTCAGACTTCAAAAGAAGAAAAGTTATATCAACCTGATTTGCTGTGTATCTCATTCAAGTTTAGTTTTAAAGCTCAAAATGTCAGCGGATTAATCAAAAACACAGTTTGATCATGTTGTCATCTTCAAAGAACTGGCACTTACAATTTGTTTGCATCTAAGGCAAGCTGTGCTTTTAGTCGACTCATGTTGGACGGCCCACTGAATATTCCCCTTCTGTTTAAAACTGAAATAGAAAAAAGAAAAAGAAGCAAATGTTATGCATAGTTCACCATGAACATGTCTGCAAATCGTTAAAGAAAGAAGTTAGCTCAAGGTGACTTGTAAGCCAAGGCTTGCAAGCCGCATAATGCTACTACCCTGAACTGTACCGTATAGTGAAGCATTGAGGAATTATGTGCCTGGCTATACTTACAGGCTATTTACAACTGCCTGGTGGCGCTGATAAATGCAGCTGTGATTTACGGGCCTATTCAACAAATGGCTCTTTGGTCGCTGCCCAGAATAAACATTCCCGACCAGCAAAGATTGAAGATTACATTATAATATTACAAATATCAATGAAGAGACTTACTTTGTGCCTTGTCAATGTAATGATGAAACAGCTGTTCACATACTGTGACTATATGGACGGTAATTCTTCTCTGTAATTCTTTATTCTGGTCTGGAGTCTAAAAAACACCATTGCAAAGATAATTCAGTAAATTTCATGCATTTCCAACAAACACACTATGGGAATTTTCAAGATTGAAGGTACAGGTTATGAAGGTAGCAAAAAATAACGTATTGTATTCATTGTTTCATAATCACTCCTTGAACAAATGAAGAAAATGTATTGAACGAAGTGGTAAACAATATAACTCACCAAAAATGGATCATCAACTTGTCTCCTGATATCTGGCCAGATGCTGTTGACTTCACCCATGACAATACCAGCCTATGGATTGAACAAAACACAGACCACAAAATCATGTAATTGTTGGTGTAAGATAATTTTATCATTACCTATTTCAGTACCATGGCTTAGCCCAATTTCATTGTTTTACCATTGCAAAGATAGACTTCTGCACAAGGATACACGAGTGATAAGCATTTGAAGAACAATTCTAATCTCTGCAATGGAACTGGCAGAATATTGGACAACAAATTTGCATTCTTTGAAGATATCCCAGAAGTTTTCATATCTTCATCATATCAAAATAGAGAGTTTGCTATTCATTTAACTGATATGCATCCAATTGCCACGACACTAAAAACCTAATATGCACAATAGTTGCTAATTTACATCAAAGTGGTGACAGAACATTTATCAGGTCTAAGTTTGGACAAGATTTTATGTACAATCTGTCTTCTGCTTATATTCAACTAAATGCGATCTGGCAGCGGCAATATTGCAAAATCACGTTTAATTTATAGACACTGACTGAGATAGAGTATTTCTGATGATTGTCTTACAACAGAATTAAACCAATTATGGTGAACATATTTACAAAGTTTCATTAAGTTTAGATCTGGTGCTGTTGATATACTGTCCTTTTTCCAGTAATTACGTAATGAGACATCAAAATCAATATGTCACACAGTTCAGACAAAACTCTATTGTATTAGTTATCACTGGAATTGGGTCAGTTGTTCTTTCGATACGCAAATAAGTATCCATATGCACACCATATGTAATAAAAAAGACCATACCAGATTAGCTGTGATTTTTAGGTATCTTACCAGTGTCTGTTGATCTTCTACAGAGAGATGTTGTATTTCTGGATCAGCTGTAATTCTTCTCCTGACTAGCTTAGCTAGTTCTGTGAATACAGCTGGTGGAGCATGTATGCTCTTCTGTAAATTTGTAAAGAAAAGTACAATGTTGATTATGCATGTCGGCTTAATTTTCCCCTACAAAATTCTGATGCAAAATGGCCATTGCTCGGTGTTGCATGGACTGAAATTTCATGGGCATGTCATTTATTCTCTGTATCACTGAAAGAATCTTTGTGTGTTTTCTGAACTGGTACATTTCCCACATGCATCCAATAGCATTACTTTTGAAAGTGGTCAGAGTCTAATATGTATCTTACAATCTTGTAGAAATTTCATCGCAATACTACAGAATAGAGTTTGGTCTCTTGATAATCTGATAGGATTACGGAGGTCTATTTTTTTTGTTTTCATTCTGTTATCTTATTGTTTTCATTCTTGTCAAATTATTACAGCCTTAAAATTAGTTGATAGTGCATTATGGGTAATGCCTTATATCTGTCTAGAGTAGACACATAGCCAATAACCTATGGTTCTATGCGAACAGATTCAATCAAAATATTAATATTATTGATGGCTGCTTAGTATTTACTCACATCAATGGGTGTGACCGGTCTGTCAAGTTCCAACTCTTGTTCATTGGGTACTGTAAAGAAAAAGAGTGTCATAGCTTAGACTTCAAAATTTATCTGATTTTTTTATATCAAAAGATATCAAAAGCAAGAATCAACAAACTCAGATTTTTGCCATGCATTAACGCTTGATTAAAATAGAAGTGAAAAGCACGTATGGTTTGTAAGATGTTTAGATCTATTTTTTCAGGGGTTTAGTAAATTTTTGCATGTATGTAATGAAATAATAAACTAATCTGTAATTGTTGGTGTCTGTATCTATGCATACATAAAATTTCTCTGTGCTATCCATAGGTAATGTACAATCATGGTATGAGATAGACTGAAATTTCAAGAGTGATCATTTATCCAAAATATATATATATCATCTATGTTCTCTACATCATTGTGGGAATTTTAATTTTTTTTGGTGCATGAAAACATTTGAATGACTGATTACTTGTCTGAACAAGAAAGGGAAAGGTCTCCTCAAGTTTTGGCAACAAAACTGATTATGTCTAGATTGTAAGCTAACAGGTGGTTGCAATGAAATGTAGGTGTTGCTCAATGGTCTCTATGAGTTGTAACTGTAGAGACGGAGAAACGTGAAATTTGTTGATTGGTATTTACACCATTACTCTGCCCCACCATGGTATTTATGAGTTGTACCAGATGAGAATGTAAGGACTGGAAAGTATTTGTGAAGAAAAGTGCAAGAAATGAGAAGGAATGTGAAATTGATGACTAGAATGGGTTGACATGGTTTTTCTAAATAATTGTGTTATTTCTCATTACATGCAATATGTCCTGTTAAAAATGGTAGTGTGGGATGTATACAGTTAGTTTGTAGTGTACAATGGCGTGTGATATACTCTGGTAGTGTTGGATGGCCTGTGATGTCTTGGTCTTGTGGGATAATCTGTGATGAGTTGGTAGTGTAAGATTTGTTGTGATGCTCCCGGCAGCCTGGGATGGATTGGATTGAATGAGGCTTACATACAAGAAGCTTGGATGGACTTGGTGTATGGAATAGGCTTGAATATCCTGCAGTATGGGATGGACTTTGATGTGTGCAGCGAGATGTAGTATTGGGCGAGATCCATTTGGTGGCATGGGGTGGACTAGGATAAAGGTGGGATATGCTTAGCTGCACTTGGTAGTGTGGGATAGATAGACTTGGATGCATGCGATTGATTTTACCGTAATAGATGAGTATGGCAGTGCTGCTTGACGCACAAATGTACGATACTTGGCAGTGATGTATGCACTGAAAGATTTCTTTGAATCATGTTACAACCGGTACTTGCCTTGGAGAATCTTCTTTGCTACTTTTTCTTTTTGAGTTAACATTCAACCAAGTTCATGAAGAAAATGAATGAGAGTGACACATGAACATGATGAACAACACAAACATGGAGATAATGACTGATGAGCATATAGGTATACATTTTGTATAGACCTGAGGCATTCCCGTGGGTCTTTACAGAAATAGAGATGGTGTTTCTCAAAGGTGTGAAAAAAGGTGTTCAAGGGGTGTATATGTTCACTTCGTGACACTTCATGATGATGGGACAATTCCCAGTGCACAACTCTGTGCTAGGTGGGTAAGTGCATAATATAAGGCAACAGCCATAGATTGCTCCTTCCTTTGCAAGGCTATTTTAAGGTGTACCTTTGATAAAGCCAAGCCAACCGTTGCAGGCAAAAAGGTGAAAACAGAGGCACCACAGCAAAAAATGTGAAATCACCGAACCGTGCATGAGGTAAACAAACATTGTAAGCTGTTTTGCGTACCAATAAACAGGCAAAAAATTGCACCGCAGATCATAAAAAATATCAAAATATATAAGTAAATAAAATAAATAAATGTTTAAAATACACTAAAGCCTAATCATTTTGAAATGAAGCAACGTCTTGAAACTTAATTATCTGAATTTATCAGGGGTCACATTTGACTACTGATAAATTGTTCACAAAAAGTTTACGAGTGTGAACTATTCATTTGACACTTGACATGGGAGACAGAATCTGTGAGTTTGCATGTGACGGCTATCAAAGAGTTGCTGGGTTGAACTACCTTCTATTTGATACTATTGGAGTTCTCGGTATCAAAGAGTTGATTGGCTGAACAATCTGGTCAGAATTATTTTTGGCCTGTGCATGTCAGTTTTTATAAATTTTCTTTGCCTTTGAATAACCACTCAGAATTTACACTTAGTATACAATTAAATGATAAAACAACTGTAGGCACCTTAAAGAAATGAGCTCTGCCTGATTAACGGCATTTGAAAGACAGTACTACAGGTATGAATAATTGATAATGACATCGTCTATGACTTTATATGAGAAAGTATACTGTAGTCATTTAAATAGTATGACATATGGCAACAGCTATAGATTATAAGGAAGAGGTTCGTGTATTAAAGTTTGTTGCCTTTCATCAGTGTGACCCCTGATAATTTTGCAGATAAGTCAATAACTCACCACATAATATCCAATAGTCTTTATAGCAGGCTACTTACAGAATTAAAAGCTACCTATTTTTGAAGCCGTATTCACCATTTCTAAGCAGCGAGCAGATTTTTGCTTTATTTAAAATTATTTGCTAATGCTATGCTTTAATTTTGAAGACAATCCTCAAACTAACCTGACAGATCACTTTCTATGTATTCTGCATTCAAAGAAAATAGTGAAAAGATACATTGAAAAATGTTGCTACATGAAATCACAAATCAACTAACAAAATAAATGATTTTGAAGGAACACTACATGTTATCGTTATTTCAAACAGAGTAGCTATCTATTTACACAGTGTATGTTTCAATTTTGGAAATACATTTTGGAAATTGTTTTAGGATTAAGATACCCCAATATATGAATTGAACACTGCTGTAATACCTACATGTACCTCTGAAACTAATATGATACATGTGTGTGTGTGAACAGTTATTTCAGGGCTGCATTTTACTTTTCAATAGTACAAGGTAACAAACAGTTCTGTTATAAATGCTAAATGTCATAAAGGATAACGTCACTACGACGGTGAAACTTAACCTGGACAGTTCTTCTCCAAATTTTGATAAAAGCACTGGTTAAGAAATTGATCGAAAAATTCCACCAGTTATATTAGTACAAGCTTTCCACACACTCATCAATCCCATGATCCTTCAGGTGTGAACTTGTGCTGTGTAATGTGTTGAAGTCATGTACATAGTTATATATAAATCTGGTGCAACAAAATGAGCTGAAATCATAAATGATGAACAATTGATGTGAAAGCATAATTTCAAAGTTTTCAGTCAGGTAATTGGTAGGTCATTGATTTTTAGACTGTACAAAATTGCAAAAAAAACATACTTTATACTAACAGCTGTACACACTGCTACAGGTTGAGATTCAGTCTAAAACCATTTTGAAAATACAGTATAATTTCTTCAGTGTAAATTTAAATTTTTAAGTCAGACAATATACACACACAAACATCTTCCATGTACATGAAATAATTGATAAAAACAAACAACTTTCTATAGCTCCTCACTGGCTATGAAGCTGATTTTGATGCATCTTTGTATCTACAACAATGAACAACACAGACGGCACTGACTCATTGGAATCAAATTTAGTCAGCAGACTCTACGGAAATTTAGGTTTTGAAGACTTCACTGGCAATACAGGGTATGCTCTGCTCAATCAGTGAATTTGCAAATAGACTCAAACAGTCACATAACAGGTCAGCCAGCCAGTCAGGAGCTCAGTTGAGAAAGTCTTGAATGTTATCTACGTATTGTATGCATGGTTGAACAAGATAAAGAAGCTAACTGATATTGCTTGATTGATGCTCAGTATTTCTGTTCAGTGACAAGGGAACCTCTTGACATGATAATTTGACAAGTCACTGACTGCCTTGATGAGTTCAATCTGTGATATGCTACATGTTAAGATGATGCATTGCCTGACTGACATTCCCTAAGTTTGTATCTCACTATTAAGTAAGATTTCTAAAAGATAAATTGTCAAAGAACTGTGTTAAGCAATAATATTAAACTTGTATTTTATGCATATTTATTCCACATCATGACTGCATGCATGAAGAGATCCAGTTTGGATTTAGTTTTGGCTCATATCTGTGTGAGGTAAATGCATAAACATGTTGCGTACAACATTCTGAAAAGTAATTCTGATATGTTCTACTTTACGCTAGATAACTTGATGTATATAATCTGTCCTCAAACAAAAGTTTAAATCAGTAACATGAGAAGTGGAGTGTTGGAAATTTGGGGCTAAAAGGAAACACAGATATACCACACAGCTGGTTTGAAACCATTTTGTGTGCCCATAATAAAAATAGAACTAAAACAATGAGGGTAATGTATGACAATTGAAAAATCTATAAGGCTATGTAGCTAGTACCAGGGATCATTAAAGGCTGAACAGTTGATATGATTTAAAATTGCATTAAGACTCAGATGAATTTTACTTACTTTCTTCATGAGTGAAAGGAGCAAACAAGGTCAACGGCCCCAAAATACTGTCGTACTTCTCTTGAATCTGGCTCTGGGATTGAATACAAAAATTAGATACTACTGTAACTACAGAAGAAATAATAGTAAATTTAGTGCAGGTCTTTTCTTATGAACAATCACTAACATGGAAACATTCCACCTTTTTATCCATATTTCCATGTCCAACTTTACTGTATAGAAAACACTGGATTTGAACCAAATCATGGTTGTGCATGGATTAAGATTCAAATATCCACAGAGGCATATTTCTGATAAGATGAAATAAAGAATGCTCTTTCAATTGTTTTGAATTTCGATAGTAAGCAAAGATTTGAAATTAGACATGAGTAATAGAAAAATAGATGTACTACTGCATTCAAAATATGTCCCTTGAGAGAAATACAATGTACAAATTCCGAAGCTTGAAAACTGTCATACTGCTGAGAGGATGAACAAACTGTAGACTTAGAGGCTGTTTAACAGTGATGTTTCTCATTATAAGTAACAGTAAGCTGATTTATCAAATATATGTCTTCAGTAATATGAAAGAAACAAAATCAAAATATGTGAACATTTCAATTGCAGATTGGTTTAAATGAAAGGCACCTGAAGCAGTGAAGGTTTTGGAGCTGTTTGATCAACACACTGGGGAGTGATTTTTGGAGTAACTTATCCAGCCAGGTGGAAAAGGAAATCTACACTGAGTTAGACAGTGGTGCTTTGCAGCTAACAAAAAATCTCAGTTTCAACAAAAGTCACATGTTTATTTTCTCTTTTTTGAAAGAATACGTCATTTGCACCATGGATTCATTCATTTTCAGTAATCAATTTGAACTCACTGTTCCATAGGGTAACTTTGTCATAGGATACATGTCATCATTCTTTCTAAGCCTGGCATCTGGAAGGACTTTCATGCCCTTCAAATTGTTGATACTGCTCCTGAGAGTTGCCATCTTGGCGATTGTGTTACCTCAGTTCTGTGAAAAAGATAAATCCATTATATCAGTAGTCATTTTACACAGTTTACAAAACTTAGCAACATAACACAATCTGATTGAACAGGTGCTCAATCCCTCCTTTTAATATTTGCATTAAGGTGAAACATCATCATGACAGGCAAATGAATATAAGTGTACAAAAAAAAACCAAACAACGCCATCTGTGTTTTTCTTCAGAATAGTACATTGACTAACATAGGGTGGTAGCCATCATCCAGCTGAGGAAATTGAAATACTGGGGTCCTTGGTTAGCTGGTGGGTTAACTGTCATTTTTATTCGACGGGAAGGAGTGGATACCCCCCTCCCCCACCTCTTAGGCACACCTTTGTGCACTCAAGAAAACAAAAAAAAAGCAGAACAAAACAAAGAAAATAAAAAAAACCAACAATTGAAACAATACAAATAAGCTGAGTAGGTTGATTTGAAAATGAATCCATATATAAATCGTACAGAATACCTTTAGAAAAACAAATAGAGTAGGTCAAATTTAAAATTGTGTGTCAACCGTTATTGTGTACAAAATGTTTACCAGAATGATACTCCTTCACTTTCCTTGTGGTTGTACAACTATTAACTAAACGATTGACACCTATACAATTATGCATTCTCTGCACCAAATGTGTGTGAACTGCAAACATAACTCTTACTAAGTCTTAGCAGGTCATCGGGTAAAGTTATACTTATCTATATGTACGTGTACGTAGCAACATAAACAGTCCAACACCGCACTATAATATGATCAGGATCGTCATCACCAGCGCACCGTCTGGAGACTCGACTGCACCACGGCTGTGAGGACAAAGTGTAACGCTCAAGTGAGGAAACAAAGCAATAATCTACTAAAATTTTGTAACAACTCACCAGAATCGTAATCAATTGTACTAAGTATATCCCAGGTGTTCTACATTTCGACGAAAATTGTGACTAGCGCTCAACGGTACGTTATTCCAACCTCATAAAGGTTCGCCATTTTCTTATGCAAATTTCGTTGCCAAAGCTACGAACGCAGAAGCAACAATAGGATATGCTTCCGGGTCAAAGGGAACTCGAACCATGACTTTAAAATTAACATGACACAAGATGAATGACATCAACGGTAATTAGATATTATGAAATTCTTTCTTCAAACGAAAAGTATTCATGAAAAGTATGACATTTTTTGAAGTACAAGAACCACTTCTCAACCAATCGGAAATGTTCGTACATGATCGATATCATCCGGCAGGAAGACGAATACAGTATGGCGGCCTCCTCAAGCAACATGCCCAAAGTTGAGAAACAGATTGCTGTCGCCAGATCGGAATTAAAAAACATCAGGTATGCTATTAGACGCTTTAATACGGATGATTTATACACATTAATTAAGATACGAGATATGTAAATCAGAATTTAAAAAACATCAGGTATGCTACAGTAGTATAGTAGTATTGTTATGAAAATCAGTTTTGGTCATGTATAGCTCATTACATAATGCATTTTGTTGGCTGACAAATACAGAAATGCTAAGAGTTTCTTGTTCTCCTTTCTAAATGTTTTATGGTTTACAAAAAAAATCAGTCATCGTATTACATTGCATTCACCATCTACAGTCAATGCCCATTTGTGGCTAACTGTTATGTGCGAAATGTTATATGCAAATATTTCACCTCCAATCTTGACTTTCCCCATATATGGATTAAATCATTGTTAGAGGCCAAGTGCAATCGATGTTCTTTTGTTCTTACTATCATGGAGGTTCATTGAAATACCTAGGGCAAACTGCTATTTTTGAACTGATGACCATGGCGTCCGAAATCGGCACACATCTTCCACAGGAAAATAGTCTTTGATACGCATATATCAGGTTTTTCCCTTCTGAACTCCCATCACTTGAGGGCAGGCAATATTCAAAGATTTCAAAAAAGGAAAAAACTACCCAAAAGTAGTCGGTTCACTGATATATTGGCCTAGTTCAGAAACTTTAAAACCAAAAGTCCACAGTCCCGAAAGAGCAGAGTCGAACAATGCTGTCTCTAGAAGAATGACTGCGTAACTGACACCCGATACACTGCTGGCAGATTATCGTTATGATTGGAAGGTCAGGAAATTGCGCCCTCTAGTATTAGCTTAGCATAGCTAAGTACAGTCGCGTAGATGGTATGTCATATTGCCAATTTTGAATTAATTGGCACCAACATTATTGGTGCCAATTATAATGCACACACAGCTTTCACACAGCTTTGTATAGCTCTAAACAGGATCTTCAAAAGATTTAAAAAACAGTTTAAGAGAAACTCATTTCCAGGTGACATAAATGAAAATGTAGATCAGTACATTAAAGGGATATAGTTGTCAGAACTGCACCTGTGCGAGTTTCTTGTTTACAAATAATGTACTTCGTGCACAATCTCTAGATGCACCTCATCATTATAGCTGCAACACTTAAATTATACTATGTAGATTATGACAATCATGTTTTAACTTTCATCAATCACCATCGTACCTTGGATACCCGGTACAGTGTTGCCATTGGCCGTATGCGTCCCATACGACCTTTTAGCCCAGTTCTGACGACTGTATCCCTTTAAATATGATATCTTGTCAATTAAAGCCCCAATAGCTGGGCATGTGTAATAAACTGATCTCAAACTATCCTGAGTTCCTAGAGTTTTCTTTGAATAAGACCCATTAAAGACTGAAAAAGTATATAACACTGTCACAAGTTTGAAAGTGGCATGTAAATTCAAACGTTTTAACATCATTTTCGATTTCCCGCCATTTTCAAAAACTGATCACATGACGCATGACGGAGAAAATAAAGATTACAACAACAAAATGTTTACCATCATGTGTTTTACGTTCAAGTCTGAATGGTATCATGCTTGTTTCTGGTATGATCACAATGTGTATGTGCAGGAAACACTATGTTTTTGTACTTTTCCGTGGGGGTCGCCATTTTATGAGTGCAGCGACCATTTATAAGCCTGTTAAAACATGTAGGCATGATCCAAATCAGCGAGCAGTGATACTTCTATATACGCCCTTGAGTTAGCACATTTACTCTAACCAACTTTGGTTTGAAAATAAAATCATGAAAATAATGCATAAAATTCACAGTTATTGGAGCTTTAACCCTTTGAGCGCTAAAGTCAACTTTTTTCGCCTTTATAACATGTACCCAAGTCAAATTTTTTCAAATTTTTGCCAAAATTTTGATGAAAACCTGTAGCTAATGAAATGTGATGTCTGTTTGGTCCACAGTAAGCAAAAGATTACAGAAAAATTCATAAAAATTGTTAAAATTTTACACTCAAATTTTGGCGGGAAAAATTACAGCACTCAAAAAGATTAACTTCATATTTTGCATCCTGTATACCAGAACTTCTGAAAAAGATGCTCACTTTTTAGCTCACGTGTTTAAACACGTGGGGTAATGTCATAGCGATGTCTGTCTGTCTGTCCGTGTGTGTGTGTGTCTGTCTGTCTGTTTACACGATAACTCAAAAACGCCTTAACGGATTCAAGTCAGATTTGGTACACAAGTACCATATGCTACTTGCAAGAACTGATTAGATTTTGGTTAGTGTGGCTTGCATATTAATGAAGTTATGCAATATCGTTTTTTTCCGTACAATGGTTTCCCTATGGAGACGGCAATGACAGTGTCGACATATATCAAGAAATACTGCACCAAATTTCATGAAACTTTTCACAGATGACAATCTCAGAACATTATGATGATACTGTGAGTGTCATGTCAATTCTCTTCTCATTTGCATATTTAATGAACTTTTGTTATTAGTGAGATAACTCTGAAATTCCTGCACCAAACTTGATGATACTTGCAACAAATATTGATCTGATATATATCTAATTATATTAGAAGCATTTGGCAGTGTCAAGTTAACAAATAGGTCATTTGCATATTTTATGAAGTTTTGTAATTAGTGATATAACTCCAAAATAACTGCACCAAATGTGATGAAATCTGCTGCAGATACTGATCCGACAGATAGCTGATTGTGGTGTAGAGTATTTAGTTGTGTGAAGTTAATTAAAGGTTCATTTGCATATTTAATGAACTTTGTAATTAGTGATATTACTCCAAAATTACAGCGTTAAATTTGATGAAACTTGCTACAGATGTTGATCAGATAAATATCCAATTGTACTGAGAAGCATTGAGCAGTGTCGAGTTAACAATTAGCTCATTTGCATATTTCATGAAGTCTTATAATTAGTCATATAACTCGGAAATAACTGCATCGAATGTGATGAAAACTGCTGCACATACAGATACGACAGATATCTAACTGTATTGTAAAGCATTAAGTAGTGTAAAGTTAATTAAGGGTTCATTTGCATATTTAATAAACTTTGTAATTAGGTATATAACTCTGAAATTTCGGCACCAAAATTTTGTGAAACGTGCTACAGATATTGATGGGATAAATATTTAATTGTGCTATGAGTCATTGAACAGTGTCAAGTTAATTTAGGGTTTATTTGCATATTTAATGAACTTAGTAATTAGTGACATTACTCTAAAATTACAGCATTAAATTAAATAAAAAGTATTACAAATGTTGATCTGATGGATATCTAATTGTGCCATTAAGCATTGAGCAGTGTCAAGTAAATGAACAGCTCATTAGCATATTAAATAAAGTTTTGTAATTAGTGATTAAACTCTGAGAGTACTGTGCGAAGTTGAAGAAAAACCAGCTACATATAGTGATAACATATATCTCATTGTCCTGTGAAGCGCACTACTATTTATGAACCTGTTGTAAAACACGTGAGCATATTCAGTTCATATCTGGTTTCTCTCTTGCATCATTGTTCATTCTTCATCACACTGACAATGCCTTTGACCAATATTCAAACGAAGACAGGGCAGAGTACCCATCCAACACAGTTCTTGATTGGAAGAGTCAAAGGGAAGAAATCAAGTGACCAGCTTGCTTCCACTAATCTCCTTTGCTGTAACAAATGCTTTATGGAAACTTTAATAGGAGCAGAGCTTTGGTACATGGTTCAAGCTTTATATAGGACAAATTTCAATGTTTCCAGGGAAATAATTGGCAGATCAGACAATAAATTTGATTCATTCTGAAAGAAAAAGGAGTGACACCTCTAGGTGATATGCCTCTACTCAAAAATAATGCCACCTCATCAATATTCCAGACTGCCCTTGGGATATCAGATGGTCCACAATGAGGCAGCACTGTGTGGGACAATAATACACTTGAGTACAGAAATGACAGTACCTGTAGTTGCATTCCCCGTTGCATTGAGTGTTTACAGTCCTCTCCTCCTGTTTATTGCTTTCCTCAGACAGCAGATTGAAACAGTGAAACGCATTCACAGGAAAGATGTCGACAAAATCCAGGAACTTCTTGACAAAGCAACCGACCACAAATCCAGTGGAGGCCATATATCGCTACCAGACAGCATGAAGAAAAATTCAATGAAAAGAACCCATGATAATAGTGAATTTCTACATACAGGGATACCAATTGGTTACATAGAATCATGCTTCAAAACAAAGAATGGAACACCTCGCCAGCCAACTGTTTGTAGTTCATCGAAAGCTAAATTGAAAATACTTCAGGATGTATTCAACAATCCTTCCCATGCTTTGCAAGGATTAGAGAAATTTTCTCATGTCTGGTGAGTTTTCTTCAATGTAGATGTATTGATGCAGTATACAATTGACCAGGGGATATCCAGTGCTGGCAATTTTATATTGTTACTATACCAGTTGTTGTGTACCTGTGATATAATTAACTTTGGGGGATTTTTTCACTATTTTTTTGTATGTCAATTGCAAGTTCTTATTGATTCCCCAAAACATGCGGAAATACTTTCGATATGTGTAAAATGTACTTTTATTGTTTTATTGTTTTATTTACGTTGGAATTGTAGTCCAGACCAGAATTAACTTGTCAACAATAAGAATGCAGTACAGTTTGAGTTGACAAGATCAACCTTGTATATTTCAAAATGCTTTTAAAGAGTAGAGCAAGCAACTTTAGTCACACACAAAAATGGTGAAAAAAATCAAAGTTTGATGGCTTCAAGCCCTTTAACCATATACACCATTGCAAGTCAATAATATTCTGCATGGTTAGAGTTAAACATTATTACTGTATGTAACACAAATGGCACGAGAGTATTTGAAATTTATATGTGATATTTACCTGCAGTGCTCAAGTATGAACAAAACAACTTGGTTTCAGATACGCAAGTAATTCCCATTGAAACTATTTACACTACATTCAGCAAATACTTTAACAGACAGAGAATGATGTGTGTGCAGGATCTATTTCCATAGTGAATTTAATTTGACAGGAAGAAAGGGATGTGATCAGTTGCCTAATTTGAAGAGCTCTCTTTTACAGGGTAATTTTCACATTTCATAAAAATGGCACAGGCAGTGTCAAAGCCAAGGTCAAACCACCCAGGCTAGATGGAGCTAGAGTTGGATTGTATTCAACACGTACTCCACACAGACCGAATCCTATTGGACTCACACTAGCTCATCTTGAACAAATCAAAGGTACGAATATGTATAGGAGGTAAGAGGTTAGATAACACCATATGCAGCCCAGACACATTCTATCAGATCTGTCCTATTTCAGAGAATCTGGAACTTGTTGAAATTTTATTCTTCGATACATATGATTTTAAAAATTTTCTTTTTTCACAATAAGTTCAGTGTTTGACAAATTTTTTATAATTGTATGTATTAAATATATGTCTGTGTCACAACCAATTAGTGTTAAAGAAACTGAGGTCATAGATGTGTACATTTTGGATGTTAAACATGATTTCCGCTTTTTATTTATTATGATTTATACTTTCACGACCTACCTTTGTATCATATACAGGTAATATATGCTGCAGTATAGAAATATTGCAGTGAATAGAACCCTATGATTATGTAATGTATACAACAAATGCATAGCAACAATGAATGTTACATGAGTATTGTACATAGTTGTTTTCAATAAAAATAAAATTGTGACCTGTCAAAATTAAATATTTAAAGCCAAAATTGATACTAGATTTGTACAGCAATAAGTACTGTGGTGATGTAGAAGTAGTATAGGAGATCTATGGTGATGTCAGTGTCTATCTGTTGTTTATAGATGACACCCTCTATCTATCGGGAGTTGACATGATTGACGGCACACCAGTACTGGACATAAAGCCATACATACCAATCTACGATGATCCAAACTACAGAAACAGTTCCAATAGTGATCTGTGCATGGAGGGAATGGCAGATGAGAGCAGCGATGACCACAAACCAGCCGAAGTCAGCCGTGTTGGTTGTCTTGACAGTACTAGCAGTTGTGAAAATGTTTTGCTCAATCCGCAAAGAGAAAATGGCGTTATTGACAGTGAGCAATTGCAGAGGACTTCAGACACTAATGATGGTTCTACATCATCAGGTTGTCACAGTATGTCGAATGATGATGTTAGGATCAGAGTTCCGTCTTGGATTTGCGAGCCTCCAAGGAATACTTTAAATGTCAGGTTTACTCCACATGCTGCAGAACAGCTATCAAAGTTTCAAGGCAAAGGTAAAAAGTTGAACATTTCGTCTACAGTCCTCAAGATTTACATTTTGAAATATTCATAGGGTAACCTACACAGTTACGTTTCCAGAGTATGACCATGCGTTCAAAGGACTACACAGAGTAGGGGAAGGGGTTTACCTTAGTTTGGGCATTTATACTATGTACCAGTATATATGTAGCATGTATGCATGTATATGTGGATAGATGACTGTATGTGTGTGCAGATGTACCTGTACATATTTTTGTGTATGTATGTATGTATGATATTTCATGAAACTCGCCCTCACACCCATAACACGTTAAAATCTTTCCATGTATGTACACACGCCATGATGTCTGTATGTGCAGTAAACCAGTTTGTCATATGCAGCAAGTTGCTTGTGAGAAGTGTGCTCAAAACATCAAAACTACCACTATTTAGTCATCATTACTAGCAAAGGATTTAAGATTTAACCTTTCCATCCCAATTTCCTGTAAGCATGAAGTAGCAGTAGATAAATTATATGTGTACGATAAGGACCAAATGTACATACAGAACAAGACTTCAACGTTTCATCAGTGTCTTCATTTCTTTAACCCAATTCATGTCCACAGATGATGTCACTGAAGACACTGAGTTTACATTGACAATGCTTAGTAACCAGCATGACTTGAAGACAGCCATTATTGACATTCTGAAAGCTGATCCAAGATCAACGTACAGAAACAAACATTGCCAGGACAGTCTCTACTTCTTTACCGTGGACAATGTCCATGTTACCTGTTGGTTTGATGAAAACTTTGCAGAAGTAGTTCGAATACAACCTATCACAAAAGCTCCAAGTACTGTATCAAGTGATAGAATCAAAGCTTTCAGGTAGATACAATGGAATTCACTGCAGCTCACTTTTCTGACTGTGAGTATTTTTAAGCCTGTTCACACCTGGTTTCATGTAAACGGGTCCACAATCACCATCGATAGCAAAGGGTTAGGACCGAATCATGGTGGTGAAAGGGTCAAATTGTTTGACAGTGTCATGAATGAAGGAGAAAAAGATCCTGAAACAATATGACTAGGGTCACAGGCGCTCAGTGTTCGGTGTACAGTAACATTAAAAAGGGGAAGATATGTGACACAGCTTTTCTCTCTGCGTTGATTTATTTTATGTATTTCATTTCAGTGCGTATTGTCAAATAACCACTGTTGATTGACATGTAGCAATAGTGTCCAAGTTTGACAAATGCTTATAATAATGGTTTAGGTTCCAAATCTCTTGCATAAGCGCAGTCCACAGCTCTCACATATCATATGAACACAACAGCTATGGAATAAGTCTTTGGGCCAAACTTGTGATGAAATCCTGGTAAACTTACGACATGAGAGGTAAGAGGTATTTACCTATCAACATAGACCCATTTTTCAACCACAAACATCATGCTGTATGGGGTTGGCAGTCCTTAGGGCAAAACTTCATATCTTTCTTTTTTCTAAGCGTACATCCCATCGGAAACTCTAAAATGCCTGTGGTTAGGGTCACATTTAGGCTGTGCTAACACAGACTTATGGATCAGATTGTAGGTACACACTTGACATGTACATGGCTATTGGTCAGACTTGTTTATTTTTAAAGCTTTATTTCAGCATATCAGAGCCTCTTACTTTGAATGTACGCTTGCTCTGATACTGTACCGGTACACCTTAGAGTGTAAGCCTGGGCTTGAAATAAAATGTTTTGTCAAAATGCACAATATGCGTTCAGGTTTTACATCAACATGGAACAGCTTATATATTATATATATATATATATATATATATATATATATACACACACACACACACACACACACAAAGCTCAATGCCAAAGAGAGCGTTATTAACAATGACACAAATTGCTTCAAGTGCAAAGTGATTATATCTGTTACTAAATTTTATGCATCTCACAATTCTTTAAATTGGTCTCAAAATGTTGCCACTAAAACAAATATTATTTGTTGAAGTTCAATACTATCCTTAGACCATAGTATAATTGTACATTTCAACCATATAAATGAGACGACAGAGAAACAAGAACAGCTACATTGTCATCACTTTATTGCAGGAGAAGTTCCTTTCTCAGTCCATCCCTGGTATTGATAATCATTATAGGGCATTTTTCCATTTGAATAGTTTGCTATGCAAATCACCAACCAGAATTTGCATATTGACATAATGGCTCCATGAAATGGTTAACTAAAGTGCTCTGTCTGTGGAAAAAGTGTTTAAAAGACAAAATGGATTTTTGATTTTAGCAAAGTGTTTGTATCTGCTCCATTTGATGACATTTTTAACGTCATGGCAATGTCATCTGCACTGAGATACATTGTGGCTGTGGATGCCTCGCTGGGGACATTTGATGAAAGAGTCTCATCATTGGCTGATGAGTTCCCTAGCTTTCCATCAGAATTTTTTATTTCAGATTTTATTTCAGATATTCCATCTGTGTCTTCTGTACTTTTTCTTCCATTGACCTCATCAACTTTGACCCTGTCACCACTGACCATGTCCCTGCTGTACTGCTTTTCATCAGATTCTATTTCATCACCTATGACCTCTTCACCCTTGACCTTGCCACTGACCTTGTCCCAGCTGTCCTGCCTTCCATTAGATTCTATCCTGTCACCTTTTACTACTTCACCCTTGACCTTGCCACTGAGCTTGTCCAAGCTCTGCTGCTTTTCTTGAGATTCTCTACTGACGGCGCTCTCATACAATGATTCAAGGCTGACTTTGTTTGAACGGCAGCTAAGACTACAACAGGCAGCCAGAGTGTTTGTACATTTCCGATACTTGGCTGCAAAGTAACTTGGTTTGATCTTTGTCAGGGTGATATTACCGTGTAACTCATCAGCAGTCACTGAATCCTGTTTACCAAGGTCACTTCCATCTTTTGTAACCATGTCAACACTGGATTTCACCTCATCTGTGAGACTCTTTTCTTCCAAGCACAGATCTCTTTCCATTTTGTCAACCTGAGTGCTATCTGTCTCTTTCACCAGTGATTTTTCGCTTCCCGTAATGTTGATTTTGCCTTCAAGGTCATCAATACACACAGCACCTTTCTCTTTCTGTGGCGTTACTTGTTGCCGTGTTGGAGCAGCGTCCACAGTATCGCCTTCATCACAGCTTTCCTCAGATTCCAACTCAGGGAGACTTTCCTGCTTGGTGAAAGAACTTTGATTTGAAGATGAAAGGTTTGTTGTACTAGCTGATTTCCTCTTGTACTGCATGCCAATCATACTAGGACGTAGGGACAACATATCACAACCAAGTGCCTCGTCACTTGTATTGACTGTAAACTTCCTGTGCACTGACGATGACTTCTCTTCTTCATCGAGCATTTGATCAGTGTCACCATTTCCAAAGACTTTACTAATTGCAAGATGATCATCCTCAGTAGTGTCAATGCCATCGATGCTGCCGTGACACGATGACCCACGCCCAGATGTATCTGTACTGCTCCGTTTCCTCGGTGGATTTATTTCACTTGGTTTCAAACACAGCTTGTAATCTACTGAGGGTTCGTCGTCACGCACTTCATACACTAGAAGGAGAGAAACGGATAATTGCAAGTATCTTGCAGCATTTCGGTTTGTGATTTTGACCGCAACACATTGTCAAAGATGTCTTTCCATGATTGGTTAAGATACTGTCACATTAAAGGGCCAGGATCTGTAACTTTTGATGAACTTTTTCAGTTTTTGTTTTTTAAGTGAACTATGATTTCTTCTCCCGCATCCATGTCATGTTGAGATACACATTTGTTCAGCTTGTCAACTCAGCCTGCACATTTGTGAACTGCATTGTTATTGTTGACAAGTGAATTCTGGTCTACACTAGAATTCAAAGATAAACAATAACGGTGCAACTTGCATGCATTGACACTGGGTTGACAAGCTAAATAAAGGGGGTTTCAGTATGCTTTGGGAGTAGTACAAGAATAGTAAAAAACCTGTAAAAGGTACATGTGCAGCGACTGGCACTTGAATTAAAACATCCAGCAGTGATAACATATTCTTCAGTCTACTGCTGAGAGTTCACTTTTTGTTCAGACATTCTGAGCTTCAAATCCAAGATGATTACCTTTAATGCATAATGATAGGATTAAAAACTGACGTGTATCATTTCGCTTTATCAACACTTACTTTTCTTACTTGATTCAGTGCGTTTAGCCTGAAAGTTGACAAAAAATGTGAATTACAAACATGAAAAGAAAATGCATTGTATCATAAGGTGTGACGTGTATGTTTAAAAGCATTCGGTTATTTCTCTCTGCCAACGGACGATACATTACAATAGCCATTTGAAATCGGAGCTTTTATTCTCACCAGGGTAACTTCAGAATGCAATGATGTCATTTTCTTTCTGTGCCAGAAAATTACATCATCAAAATATATCATTTTGATATGCCACTGGCAGATATATGACGACAAGAATAACAAAAACAAACTTTTGAGTCAAGGACTAAATCTTTACCTCTTTATACAGAAGCAGTGGTTTTTGTCGGCCAATATATTTTGGTCTGTCCTTGGTAGGATGTTCCAGCGGTCTGCTGCTTATTTCAATATCACTAAAATTCATACCATGTTTGTCACTGATGTCAAGTCCATTGGCAGATTGCACTGTGTGTGGTGACAGCTGTATTGAAAAGAATAGGATCTGAGGTATTGTACAGCACGTGCTACAATTATTGTGTACATTAGTACTTATATATTCTGTAAACTTCATAGCAGAGTCCAGAAAGAGATCATGGACATCAAATTCGATCTATACAATGTACCTGATTTCATTCCCAGGAACAGTATGATTTTCATTCAGGATGTCCAGCCATCATTGTCCTGAATAACTACTTTGATTTCTTCTGTCAAAAGACATAGTTAACAGCTATGTCATCGTGTGAGAAAGGTTTTAATTTTATGCAAAGTGAAAACTTGACTGCAGCAAGAGTATTTGAATCCACTAAATATTGATGTTTATGAAATGGTATAGATTAGTGCCTGGGAATGGCTAAATCTCTACTGCTGTATAAATACTGAAATGAATTGCCAATCCTAACTTTATCGTTCTTTTGGATTTACACGTAGAGGGCCATATTTCTTGACATAGTACTCTACTTCCATTGCAGTTGTATTTTCATTTCTCTAATTCATTCCTTCCTTCCTTCCTTACAAACCTTTGTTTTCCACTTAATTTAAATCAGTTGAAGCAATTCATTTTTAGCTCATATTTGGTATGTGTATAAATACCAAAGAGAGCTTATATGGTGAGTCGGTGGAATCTGTATATCAGTATATACAGTATATACAGTATGTATGTATGTGCGGATGTATGTCCGTCATCATCAAAAACTCCCAAAGCGCCACACCTACCATCTTAGTATATGGTGTACAGGTGGACCCAGGGGTGGAGATATAAATTTGTTCAAATGAACATGTCAGTGTCAAAAATATGCAAATTAGGTAAGAAAAAGGAAAAATCCTGCAAAATGTATAGTAGTGGTGGCAGTAACTGAAACAGCCTACACAAAAGTAAGGCAGAAGTTCTGTGGCATAAAATCATTTGTATCCAGTGTACCTTCTGTGTGTGGGAGTGGTGGCATAACCTCATTTGTATGCAGTGTACCTTGTGTGTGTGGGAGTGGTGGCAGTAACTGAAACAGCCTACACAAAAGTAAGGCAGAGGTTCTGTGGCATAAGGGACTGGTCAGTTTCTTCGGCCTGGGGGGGGGGGGGGCCGGTGGATTATTTTTTGCCGACGTCAAAAAGTGGCTGACCCCCTATTCCAAATTTTGAAAACAGGGTGACCCCCCCCCCTATTCCAAATTTCAAAAGAAGGGTGACCCCCCCCCCCCGGCGCCGACATAGGTAAAACAAAAGTGGACATAAATATATATATATATATATATATATATATATATATATATATATATATATATTATATTTTACATTTTACATATATTTATATTTAAAATAGTCATTCTATGTTTTAATGAAATCGTTGACATGTCATGGGGCCTTAGTTAGTGACCACTACCTATCTGACTTACAGATTGATATATGGCGGGTGCCACATGTGGGGCAGGATGCGCTTACTATTTTTGAAAAACCTGACATCACTTCTTGGTCTTTTGGCCAGAGGTCCATATATCTTTCTTCATGAATTTGACTTTGTTTGTGCACCTTCTATTTACTGTCTGTTCTGTGCTGTTTTGTGTCTATGTTTACAACTATTGTCTTACAAATTTTGACCTAGTGTTATTGGATTATGGATTGTGGATTGCGATTATTTTGTAAGATAGGAATTTCAAAGTGTCAATCTTAAAGTTTGAATACAGTACATTTTGAATGAGCTGTATTTTGAATGAGCTGTGAATGTATTTCACACTTTCTAAGCTTAACCAGATGTCCTGAACTGTTGTACAGAAATGGATGTCAAAAAACTTTTATGGGTGTTAAGACTTGCCAACCATCCAATTAAATCTCCTGAGGAGCCATAGAGAGCTTTTTTAGCCAAATCTGATGTGTACAGTGTCTGAGAGGACCTTCTCTTGTAACATTGAAACCATAAAAGCACAGCTAATAATGACAAAAACTGCCCTTTTTAACTGTTATTTTGTTCATAAAAAAGCATCTTCCTACAGAAAACCTGTGACACAAAGGAAAATAATTGCATCAATGAGAAGGAAAGATATCTTGTCATTTTTTATCTCTAAAATAAGTCACTGTATCAAATATATATTGTGAAATATTTGTGCATGTTGCTTTCTCATACTGATTTCTCATAGAGAGAACAGAAAAGTATCAGGAATTTGTCATCCTTTTCATATGAAATGCAGATTTCATAATGGTACACTTTCACTTAGCAAACATCAAGATATCTCTGATTTATTAAAGTATGGCGCCCGAAGGGCGCGCCGAAAAATATGAAACAATCTGATATCTCTGATATATATGCCTTGTATATTAAAGTCATGCACCTGAAGGGCATGCTGAAAAATGTCTGATATATTAAAGTAATGAGCTTGAAGAGCACGCTGAAAAATATTGAACATACAGATATCTCTGATGTATATATGCTTGATATGTTAAAGTTACGCGCCCAAAGGGCGCGCCGAAAAATACAACTGAATGATGAAATTTGTGGCTGACACTAGCATTTTAGGCAATGATGAGCCTGTTTCAAAATTCAAAAACACACTGACCCCCCCCCCTATTGGGCATTTCAAAAACATGGTGACCCCCCCCCTATCACCAAAGTCAAAAACAGGGTGACCCCCCCCCATGAATCCACCGCCCCCCCCCCTAGGCTGAAGAAACTGACCAGTCCCTAACCTCATTTGTATGCAGTGTACCTTCTGTGTGTGGGAGTGGTGGCAGTAACTGAAACAGCCTACACAAAAGTGAGGCAGAGGTTGTGTGGCATACCTCATTTGTATGCAGAGCACTGTCTATGTCTCATTATGACTGAGAGTAAGGGGTACAACTATTGTGCCATTTGAAATCGTGTGTGTGTTTTCATCAAACCTCATTCAGGTTTCTTAAAATGCTTGTTATATATTCAAAACTTTGCTTGCATTTTAAACTTCCAAAATTCTCCAACAAAGCTATTTAACTCAGGGAAGTTTTAAGTCATAATTGTGTTGTTGTGAAATTATTTTAACTTTTAAAAAGGGAGGCACTTCAGCTGAAAAGCAGTGAATTTTGTTTGATGTAAGCATGCCGGGATTATAGCTCAGTCCTTTTGAACAAAAGATATCAACATTTATTCATTTATGGCAAAGAGAATTGACGATGACAAGACTGATTTTACCTCACGACGTCTCTGAGATGGAGTTCTTCGTCCTGGATACTTTGGTCTGTCCATCGTTTGATGGTGTAAAATTCCGCTGTAACGTTCAATCTCATCAAAGTTCAATCTTTCTTCTACCTTCCCTTCCACAACTGAAGGTGGTTTTGCGATCTATAATGTAAAGAGTTAACATACGATAAATTAGATAAACCAAGCGAGCGTGAAATTATGAAGAGTCATTGTACCTATCTATCGCCAAGGATCAATTTGAGCAGTCTTATTCATAAAATGAATTTGAAAGTAATATAAACATTTCCATCAGGTGCAAATATGAAGACCAACAGACTGATGTGGGGGTTTGCATATGTACAGAGAGATATCTCAAAAACAGTACTTCTTGATTTGGTGGGATGTGGTCACTCGGGCAAATCTCTGCAGCCAATTTCTTGCTTTTTTGATAGAATCATTTTAAAGACACTTTTTGATATTTTTGGTCTGAATTACTATTTTCAACTTTTCCACAGAATCTCTGATTTATTGTTCCCTTTGATGTTTAGCATGTGTGTTGCTTGTAAATTCATTCATTTGCCACAGTGATTGTATACCAATTAATATAGTCTTAACAAATGATGACCTTTGAATTCGTCCATGCTTGTCTGCATGACAATACCATAATAAAAATTGAGTGCAGTGATTTATAGACTTAAAACTGTGTGCATTGGCAAAAAAAGTGTCAGGAATACCACAGACAATAAAAAGTGTTGACATGAAAAACATAAAAATGTGCAAAAAACAAGGACTCTCCGAACCCATGCAACCAATGGTCTATCGTATTTCTCACTTGAATCTGACAGGGTGATTTTTCTTATCTTGCAAAATAATTGACCCTAAATTATAACCTACGTATAATTTATAAACTTGGGATTTTCACTCTGGGTTAGTTACAATATGACTTTTGTCTTACCCAGTCATTTGTGCTGGCAAAAATTTACTGTTGTGTGCTTGCATTTTCATTACGTTCACATCCATTGGCAGTACAAAGTTGCAATAGGACATGCTTGATCAGATTTTGACCAAGATAAAATTGATGAAATAATATAGCCAGTACCTCATCTGGTATCTCCTTGCGATCTGTGCTTTGTTGATGATCAGCAACTTGTGATTTTCCTTTCTGCAATTCATCTATTGCTTTTTTCGTGAAGACAGGCTGTCAGAATAAGGATAAAAACGCTCCAAGTTTTATTCTCATTTTCATCAGCAATGGCGTAGTAGACCAATGCAGGTGATGTCTTGTAATCAGTTTAAGTATCAAGAATTTGCAGAGTCAAAACGAACAACCACTTGGCTCATAAGCAATACATATCTATCGTGATTTTATGAAGAAAATTATTATTGAAGTACGATCTGTGTGGTTCTTGATAATTAACAGATTACGCTTATGATCCACACATATATGTTACAAGTGTCAGTAATTTCATAAATATATGGCTTGTCAAGGCTCAGTCAATACATACTACCAAAAATCAGATGTGAAGACAACTTGAACTGCACGGTTTTTGGATAATATGTAACACCACTGATGAAGTGCCAAAGAAAATGGCAAACATAAATGAATTGCAGAGAAGCTACAGACTAAATATGAAAGCTGCCGGATGAAATTTTTTGCATATGCAAATGATGCTTCTTTCCCTATAATGTTTAAGAATCTTCCTAAATCATATTTGAAGGTTATACACTAGCAGTGTTAGAGAAGAGGTTTTGACCAATAGTAACATTATTACCCCCTCCCTCTCAAAAAAATAAATTGCATTGAAACTTGCACTGACCTGTTATCCCTACAGGACCTTAAGACCAAATTTAAAGTCAATCAGACGAAATCATTTAAAAAGTCAAGAGAAAATTCTCAAAAGTGTACATATTCAAATTTCATACTACTTTCAAGACATCTTTATATCATGAGAGAAGGCCAGGGAATCTACAAATCAAATTTTAAAGCTACCAGACCAAGATATCAGAGACGTTTTTAACCAAAAAATGAGAAAACTAGCCCAAAAATTTGCAGATGCATTATCTAACAAATCCAAGTCAGATAAAAATAATAAATGATCTGACCAAATATGAAAATTTTCTAACAAACGGTGTCATAGCAGAGGTGTGTAAAGTATAGTGGGTTTTTGGCAACACCGGACAACAGAAGAAGAAGATAACCTACAATCAGTGTTTCCACATTGAGTGACCGTGTCGTGTCTGTACATTTTTAACAAGGTCTCCCAGTGCTAACATAAGACTAAGACATCAAAGGTTGGTAGTATAAATTTTTATTGGCAATACATATCATAGTCAAACGTATAAAATTAAATAAACAATAGCAAAAAGAAACCTGTGCTGAGACCAAGACACACCCACCCCCTCCCTTTGGGACATTTCAGCTATCCCCTATAGTTGCTATACTTTAGCTCTTTGAGCGCCAAAGTCAATATTTTGTCGCCCCTATAAAATATTCCCCTGTCAATTTTTGATATTTTTTTTGATAAAAACTGTAGCCAATGAAATGTAATGTCCAGTTGGTCCATATTTATTTTTAAAAATTACAGAAAAATTCATAAGAATTTGTTAAATGTTGCTCTAAAATTTTGGACGGAAAAATTACAGCTAATAAGTCAGCATATCTTCAATGGACACACACCGTGAACAAGCTTGACAATCAAGCCAAATGTGTGACTTTCATCAAAACACCTTTTTGGTCGAGTATTAATATAGTTACATGTTAATAATCTCCACCTACTTTGCCTGTCAGAGGTTTGATGATGATGGCATTTTCTAAGCCAGCTGCTGCTCGGGCTTTCTTTGGTCTTGGTATTTTAGAAAGTACATTACCCACAAACCTCCGTGCTGGCGATTCCTGTCGTGTAGTTTTCCCCTCCACACCTGAAGCGCCAGCTGACTGGCTCTATAATTAAAAACAAAATTTTTAAACCGACGTCCAATTTTCCTTTTTACTTCGGTTGGTGCGCTTGTTTAGCGTGAATCATTATGTGAGTTCGACGTACGAATTTGGCTCTCAAAAGTGTTTCACAAAACTAGAACAACTAGTATTTAAAGTTTGTCAAAAACTACTACCACCGCCTCGGTTTTTCTTCTGTCACCGTCAGTTAGTGGAAGTGGGTCGCCAATGACAGAAATTTTAGCGTACACTCCTTTTTGGTAACGATCCGGCATTTCGTTGTGCTACTACAACTTCGAAAAAAGTTACTGAAAATCTGGCGCAAGCATGAGAGTGTAACCGTCATCATATAAATCTCAGACCACATAAACGTTCAGTTTTTCTTCATGTGCTCGACCAGATATTACTCAGAATCTAGCTGCAATAATTGTAACCCTTGGTTGGTGGGGATTGGGCTTCTGTCGTGCGGCTCGCGCCTTGCCCCAACCTGGGGCCACGCTAAACAAGCGCACCAACCAAGGGCTACAATTATTGCAGCTACTCAGAATCAGGATTCACATTTGTTGGATGATCTTCATCGAAAAGAGTTGAAGTTTCACGGTGTGTCGAAATTCGGCAGTAAGCTTATCACTCGCATATATGAAAGAGCGACAATGCCAAACCCCAAAGAAGTGCCCTTATTGCCTTTGGAAATTTTGAGAAACTAACGGAAAAATGTATCCTTACCTCTTTAAACCTTTTCATACTCCTATATACAATAAATTCCCATCGTGAAAGACATTAAGAAATTCAATGTACTCAGAAACTACTCCCATAGATTCATCGTGACGTCAATGTCGTTCGAGAACAAACTACGTAACAATATCGAAGTAAAAGAACAGTGGCTAAGCAACGCTTACGCGAGAGAGAGAGCGCCTTCGGAACTTAATACATGTAATAAGGGATCGTGAATAAGTACGACACTAGCATGGCAAACGAACCACTGCTTTTGGGGAATACTTTTTTGCCTTTTTTAGTTTTTTCATATCACCGTGAGTAAAATAACACTGAAAACATGCCATGGTTCGCCAAGGAAACCCTGAGTATGCAAAATACGCATTACCGTTTAGACTTGGCATTAAAATGTTCGTTGTTCAAAAAATTGTCGGCAATTTAAACTTCCAACATATTTCGGTGTTTTGAGGAAGTTAAAAAATAACTGTGTCGTCGGATATTCGTACTTCCGAAACCTTTAGTTTTTGGCAGAGGAGTATAAGTTAAATGCAGTAAGTTTTTCTTTTTGCCGTGCCCGCCGGTTATCCACGATCCCTAAAAGGACGCCCCCGCAGACCGGACAACGCACACAGCATTCTTCGCCGCGCCGAACAGTTCTTACATGTATCATTGGTAACAAGCCGTCGCAAGTATATGCTTGGAAAGCGAAAACACAGTGGCCTTATACCAGCTACACCACAAAAGAAACGTGTATTCGTGAGTAGACTGAGACCGGACACTAATGCTGAAAATCTCATCAGATATATTAAAGATACCATGCATGTCGATGTTGCTGATTGTGAGAGACTTCCGACAAAATACAACTCATACGCTTCTTTTTGCGTCTCTGTTGACTCAGCTACTTTTTTGTCATTGATGTCTCCCGATGTTTGGCCAGAAGGCGTGTTAATACGTAAGTTTTACCAACCTCGCAAATCTTAAATGGACGGTCTTCGTATTGTTTCATATAACTGTCGATCAGTCAAGAACTCGCTAAAAACTGTTAGAGATCTGTGTGAATCTCATGATATTTGCTTGTTACAAGAGCATTGGTTAACCAGCGATAATATGTCTTATTTATCTACCATTCACAAAGATTTTGATTTTTACGGTGAGTCACCTATAGATACTAGTGAAAAACTTTTGATTGGTCGACCATATGGGGGTGTTGCTATTCTATGGCGTAAGTCCATTGGTCACACTGTCAAAGTTAGATCATTTCACGACAGTCGAATCATTGGAATTGAAATCGATTATAGTAAGAGTAAAATGTTAATTCTTTGTGTATATCTACCAACTTGTAGTAGAGAAAACTACAATGAATTTACTGATTGCTTAGCGAAAATCCACTCGATTGTTCAAGCGAGTGATTGCTACTGTAGTATGGTTATTGGTGATTTTAATTCAGATCACAATTCCTTATTTGGTTCGTCATTACATAATTTCTGTAATGACTATAATTACTGTATTTCCGACAAGCTCTTTTTGCCTGATAATTCCTTTACATATGTTAGTGATATGCATGGCTCCACGTCATGGTTAGATCATTGTATATCTACCTATAGCAGTCACCAATCTATAAAGTCTATGGAAATCTTGTATGACATGATGTTATCAGATCATTTTCCACTTAGTATTACATGCAATGTTGCTATCTTGCCATCGTGTGACTCTAGTAGCTCAGATATTCCCTATTGCAAACCAGGGTTGAATTTAAACTGGTCTAAGGTCAGCATCAAACAACGTGACTTGTACACTGCTGTCTCAGACAGACTTCTTGCAGATATTAATATTCCTACTGATTCACTATGCTGTAAAGATATTCACTGTAAAGACAAGAATCATGCTGACAGTATTTCTGATTTTTATGACAATATCATTAATAGTTTACATTTTGCTGGCACTCGAATAATCTCAAGTACAGAAAATAGTAAAGGATGTGCAGTTGTTGGTTGGAATGACCATCTAAAAGAGATTCATGAAATTGCCCGTGACGCATTTAAATTATGGCGTGAGTCTGGTAAACCCAAGCATGGTCCACTGTATGATTTTAAACGTTGTACTCATGCTCGCTTTAAGTATGCGTTACGGGCGTGTCGAGCTAATGAAGAGCAAATGAAAGCAGATGCTATGGCCAAAAATCTTTTTGGTGGAAATCACAAGAAATTTTGGCACTCCATTAATAGTAAAAAGTGTTCGTCCAGGCCAAACAATGTGGGTGGCTGTACTGGCGAAGCTAATATTGCTGATATGTGGCGTAACCATTACTATGGCGTTTACAACTCAGTGAATACGACACATGACCAGAAGTTTGTGTTAGATGTTGTTGAAAAGTGTACTCTCGAAAATGATTTCATTGTTTACCCCAGTGACATTAGTGATGCCATAGGGAAACTACAGGCTGGTAAATCTGTTGGCCCTGACTATCTCTCAGCTGAGCATTTTATGTATGCTAGCAGTAAAGTTTCCATTTTACTCAGTATGTGTTTTACGGCGATGTTTGTGCATAATGTTTGCCCTAGTCGCCTTTCCGATACTGTTTTAGTTCCCATCATAAAGGACAAAAACAACAATATCAATGACAAAAGTAACTATCGTCCGATTGCAGTTTCGACAGTTGCTTCTAAGCTTATGGAATTAATTTTACTTAGAAATATTGAATGTTATCTTGAAACGTCACATTACCAGTTTGGTTTCAAATCTGGTCACCTCGACCGATATGTGTGTCTTTGTACTTAAAGAAGTAATCAATTACTATAGAAAGCATGGTAGTAATGTCATTGTCACTTTCATGGACGCCTCCAAGGCATTTGACAGAGTCAACCACTGGGTTCTCTTCAAAAAGTTGATTGATCGCAAAGTACCAGTGTATTTTGTCAGATTTCTCCTGAGATGGTATCGAACTCAACAGACTTTTATTCGCTGGGGTGCATGTACCTCCAGTGGTTTTACTGTCTCCAATGGTGTAAAGCAAGGTGGATCTTGTCACCTAAGCTTTTTAATATCGATATTGATCATTTGAGCTTTATGCTGTCTAATTCCAAAACAGGTTGTAACATTGGAGGACTTTTCGTCAATCATTTAATGTATGCTGATGATATTTGTCTGATTAGTCCTTCTGTCAAGGGAACTCAGAAGTTAGTCAATATTTGTAGTGACTATGGTGATACTCATGATATTTTGTTTAATAAAAAAAGACCAAATGTATGTGTGTGAGATGCGATTCATCTATGATTCGTCACATTCCTTCTGTGTATCTCAATAGAGTTAAATTAGTATTTGTCACAAAGAAGACACATTTGGGTTTTGTTCTCAATGATCACTTTCGTGATGATGACGATATCGAGCGACAGATGAGATGCTTTTATATATCAGCCAATATGCTTATGAGAAAATTTTCTCGATGTACCTTTGAAGTCAAGAGTGTTCTTTTCAAAACATATTGTTATCAATTGTATGGCGGTCCAATTTGGATGAAATATTCTGTTAATATTATGAGGAAATTGAAAGTTGCGTACAATAATGCTGCTCGTCTTTTATTGGGTTATGATAAACGTAGTAGTGCAAGCTCTATGTTTGTATCTAACAGAATCAATAACTTTGATGCCTTGCTAAGAAGGCAAATTTATGGTCTAAAGCAAAGACTTCTGAGAAGCAGTAATGATATTGTACGATGTGTGTATGACTCATTATATTTAAACTCCGAAATGATAAAGTTATGGAACAAGCTTCTTTTTGTATAACTTAACCAAGCTGTGTATATTTATCACCAGATTTTCTTTTGTTGTTATATGGACAATGAGTCCGAAATAAAGTCTATAATAATAATAATAATTGGCGCGTATTGCCTTGCTGCAGAACGAATTCTGACGATTTTTGGCCCTGTAAATAACAAAATCTGTGTAGGTAATGGACGAGTGTTCATGCACCACGCCGTTGCAGTATCAATGTAGATAGAGTCCAATACAAAAACATGAAAACAAAAAATAAATAGTATCCATAAATTTTATTTTATAATGCTGGATTTTTTTGTCGATGTTTGTGGGTAGAGAAGTCATCATCACACAAAGTAGGCCTACAGCCTGTAAAATGTTATGACAACCACGACCTGTGGGTTTTGTATCTACATTCATTGGGTATAGAAGTCACTTTTATATCTAATCTCATGATAATGAGGCAGCGATTTCTAAATTGCACTAATTAAAACGTGTGGTCGAACTGGGCGATAGTGGTAGGGGTGGCTATATAGTGTCGTACAGAAACATTCAGTGCCATGCCAACAATACCATAAAATAATCGTTTGAAGCGTAAAAATGTCGAAAGCACATGTTAAATAAACATTGATCGTGAAGAAATTTTGTAAAAACTAAACGCTACCGGTATATTCTGAATAAGCTTATAGGTTCAATTTTTTAAAAATTGAAACAAATCTAAAACGATTTGCTACAAATTTAGTCAATAGAAACGGTTCTGAGCGTCTGCTGGCTTTATAACCAGGTCACAGAATGGAGGGACTGTGGCTTGGTCTAGTTTTGCTCCAAACCTGTATTATCTGAACGTGCTATATGCCAATCCATGGAACGCCGTCTGGGCTGTGCTTTTGTCATATTTTTGATCCCGTGAAGCCAGTGGTAGAGCTCAAGGTTGTTGTTTAAAGCTCATTCCTTGACTAATGGGGGTGCTGCATTGCCGCCCCGACGGACGACTATCCGCGGTCATCTTCCAGTCATTTCATGTAACATAACATATTGTACACAACATTTTGTGTTGCAAAAGGCAATACAATGTCAATTAATATATTTTAGGGACGAGAGAAGAATGTCCCTGTTGCGTAGAACACAAATATGAAACCATTTCAAACGTCACAGCTTTTTTCCCTCACATTGAATGCAATCTATGTATCTAATTTAAGTCGAGTCGTAGTATTAATTTCATTAATAATGTACTTTATACCGATAACAAGTACAACAAGATTTCATCTCTCCCTAAATCTTTCAAAGGAATTTGATTCAATCAATCATACTATACTTTCCAGTGAGCTTCATCACTACAACTTTCATCCGTCTGAAATTATAACGCAGTGGGTTAAATCCAGCAGAACTCAATGTGTAATTGGCAGTGAAAAAATCATTCATGTCGAAACAGACGTACCTCAAGGTAGTTTGTGTGGATCTTTATTATTTGCAATTTAAATTAATTTATATTAGCCACTAAATGAAATAATTAAAAAAGTCATTACATTGCATAAAATTTTGACAATGACAGTTTTACTATTCTCTAAAATACCAGAAAAGATCAAACAATCTTTGACAAAAAAATGAAAAAGGTAACCACTTGCTGGTACGATACTAATTCTGTAAATCCGTTCCGTTGTGTTGAAAATTCCTCCCTGTTTCCAAGTCGTATAAATATCAGTCCTTTCAAAGATACACACACCTCTTATTTCACGGTTCAAGTTTGAAAAGTAGAACGCGTCTCGGGGACAGATATTCAGACTCAAACTTTTCCAATTCTTTTGTAATATACCACTTGTGGGGGCTCACTTTGAAGCTCTTGGTGAAAGAAAACTTTTCACCGGCTTAGTTTTTCAAAAATAGAAAATTTCATTTTTCTTCCTGGAGTTAACCGTGACACAGGGATGGCGGCCATTTTGAATTTCTAATATCGGTAAATCTTGGTTAATTTGTTTCTTTAGTACTAAAATTTGCACGGTGACCCACGATTTTTATTCTTGATTTTGAAAGAGAATGGTTGAAAGAGTCCTTAAGAGCAAGAGCAAAAGTTGAGTCTTTCACTTTCGAGGCGCATAATACCTTAACGTCAAGAAGTCTTTCTGGAATCTTTGAAGGATTCAGTTTCTATCTGAAAAATGCAGACACTGATGGAAAAAACTAATAGCCGGCAGGTTGTCCAGGTTTACGTGGATCGGCAGCTGTCTTGATTATTTCATCTTGGACGAGTATGGCTTCGACCACAGCCACAGAAGAATTAGATGACAATTCTTTCATTTGGTGTCCCATAGCTTCTAGTCTATCAATTATCTCCTGGGAATAGATCGCAATTAGTAATTATTATACATTCCATACGTATGACAAAGAGAAATAGAAAACTGACTTTATCCAACGTTTTCTCCGGTCAGAAGTGACATATATGGTATCATGTTTCTTTCGAGCCATTTGTATTAATTTCGTTATGGCAACACTTGTCCAAGAATATGGTATACATCGACGACAATCTGTTCAGCATTCTCAAGAGATGCTGAAATATGATTAAAATAAATTTGTCTTCTTGAGTGTGATGGAATTTCCCGAATGATGCAAAAAAGAGGTCTGTGGTTAAAAGAATAACAAACTCACAAAAAGAACACATACCCATTGACGACATCGCATGCTTATCCACCATCATTGAGTATCTTACCTGTGAAAACCCATGTTCATAGAATACTTCATCTTGATTAACATAGAGGCGTCTTTCTGCAACAATATCTACAAGTGCCTCATCGGACAAGAGAGACCTCAAAGCAACCTGAAATCAAAGGAATACGCGCGTCTATATGATTTATGTGTTATTTTTACGCTGTTACATAGTATTCTTTGTTAACTTACATCAACCTGTTCACCCCCAATTCCCTGTAAACAGGTCCACAATCGCAATTGGTAACAATGAATTTGGACCAAACCATGGTGGCGAAAGGGTTAAAGTTTCGATAGTGTGAATGAAGCTTACCATGGCAATGGCGGGGATGGCTTCGCTCCCACCGGCTCCTCCAATCACCATGGCGACGTTTCCCATGTCATCCAAGACTACACTTGGAGCCATAGGAGAACGTGGCCTTTTCCCATCGGCCACGTGGTTGGGTGATTGTCTGTTCTCTGTTTCCTCCAGACGAGATGTGAAGTCGTTCATGTTATTGTTGAAAATAACACCTGTGCCGGTCGAGATGAACTTTGAACCAAAACTGAAAAGTAACGAATTTAGAAGTATTTGTAGTTTGAACATGTCGCCAAGTGATGGTGTGAAGAAACTGTAAATAAGAGAGCCTTAAGCTGTTTAAAATATTAAGGAGTTGGGCCGGAAGAAATCAGGGTTAGACAATCATGTAAGCTGTCATCCCCCACCCCTCATTCTCCTTTGTCGCATATGAGCCCCCCTCCTCTTTTCAGTTTGTAAAATATAACTCCCTCCTGCTTCAAATTTGAATCTTTAGAATGCCTTCATGACCTTAATAGAACTGTCGACTATTTTGTAAATATTTACAGATCGACAATATAAGTGACAATACTCAATCGATTATCTCGACCACATTTGAGTGCGCTCGAAAGAGCCACACACGTTTTTTGAAAGAACACAAATCCCATTTATTTCTAAGTTGATAAAGTCACTCGATTTTGCCAAATTGGTCTTATAAAATGTACAAAGCTAGACACAAACAGTGACTTCATATGAAAAAAAATTCAGAAACCACGGTGACATAAATGAAGAGTAGCACTTTTAATAAGAACAACACTGAAAATGTGATTAAAATGTAAACTTAGAATCAAACAGTGGCAAATACAGATTCCATATGCAAGGACATTGACGAGGTGCTTTATTAGGCGGCTAACACACCGAAACGATATATTAAATCTTGAAGGGGTTAAATTTGCCCATTTCAGTTTTCACTTCTAACGTTTCATCAGATTCTATCCCGACGGATTTCCCGAAAACAATTTTTGTTGGGCTTGCCGATTCATCATTTAGCAGTCTGTCAACTCTCTTCCTCGAAAGGGATGATCGGTCAGACAACCTTTTTACATTACTTACCAAAATTTGAAAAGCCAACAACAGAGAGACCGCAGACTATTACGAAATCTATGACCACATAATAATCAGATCTGTTCTACACATTGGAAAATTTATGACAGGTTCTGACTTCGGAAGCTGAGCATGCGCATATATTTCTTTGTGATTACAAAAAATACGATATACATGTAGCTGTATATGGTTTCACTGCAATAAGTACTTATGGTTTAGCGGAATCGGTGGTAGGGTAACCATATTTATAGTATTCATGAAAAGAGTTTGGAAAGAGATAACTTTATTGTTGGACTTTGGGACAGAAAGGCTGTATGGCGAAAGAGTCTTACTTATCGTTTATCGAACTGGACATTGCTACAGCATCTCCGTTTTCAGAGATGACCGATATGTGAGTCCCGCCATTTTTATCCACTTTGCTCGAAACTGTCCCATATCGTTCGGTGGTGTTGTAAGTCGGTGCTCCGTCCGACATCTTGTTGATGGTGTCATCCGCAAATCTTTGCGATACGATTTTCTCTGACTGTAAAAGAGAATTGTAGGCGATGTCAGCTCCTCGTAGATATTCAACGGCGAATTTGTGTCGCTTTGCAGTTTAAACTGAAACGCTTTAGTCATTGTTCAAGGCACAGTTTCAAATCAGGTCATTCGGTTATGACAGATGAGCGATTTTAGCAAAATTTTAGACACTAGAATGTCAGAGAACTCCATGTTGTGTGACAAAACAAAAGTCTGACTTTCGTGTTTCGCTGCACCGAGTCTAAATTTAAACTTGAATAGACGAATCTCTCAGTCTTGACAAATCCAATCGTCATTTCTCTTCCATTAGTTCCAATACTGTGACTTTTCCTGTTAATCATTTCAAAAGGAATTTTCAAAAACTTAAACGAAAATTGCTGTGTGCGGTCTACTCAGCCAGACCAAAGCTTAATATAACGTGCACTTCGCTTCTTAAATTTGAAGAGCAGCAAAATATACACAGTACTGAAACACTTAGTTACAACAAATACTGCAAATAGATAGAGGCTTGGCTGGATCCGCAATTGAGTCAAAACTTATGTGACTTTTTACCACTGACTGCTAAACTACTTACCACGGTTTCATTCATACCATCACCAAGTTTAGTTTCCGCAGCAAAAGCAAACTTGCTGGCTTCTACAAACTTATGGTAAATACGGACTGTAGAATCGTTCCGGGCATGCAATTCTTTCCAAGGGATTTCTGGGAAGCGAGGGAAGCACAAAGGATAGAACACATCATTTATATCAACTTTCTTTACGGATAAATATATTTACTACTCTCTTTACCAGCTCCAATTAATGCAAATTAAACGTCGTAACCCGGTTCTTCCTTCATAATCTTTGACCTTAGCTAATATCACTGTTTTGCAGTGACGACATCAATTATAATGACGTCATACAAACTAACATTTGACTAAAACGTCCGAAAGAAGGTTGATATTACATCGGTACATTTGTGACGTCACTAACTAGTTTCGAGATGTTTAAAACGTTTTTTTTCTAACTTCGTTTTTATGCACGGCAAGTCAAATTTTGTCTGCAATTTGTCTTTCAAATTGGCATTCTGGTTATTTTAAAATCAGAAAACTCACCGTTTAGTACATTAAGCATTAGGGCGACTGGTGCACCTCCTGCCGGTGGTGGCGCAGTTATAAAAGTGTAATTGTTCTTCAGTTTGACGACGAGTGGCTCTCTCACCTGGACTTGGTAATTTTCAAGGTCTTCAGCAGTCATGATTCCATCTGTTGTAGGAAAATTTGTAACTTTTTTTAAAGTTCTTGTTTAAGTTATCGTAAAAATGTCCTACGTGAAGGATGAGTTGATTTCTTAATAAAGCTGAAATCATTCAGCGATGTTTCTATGTAGTCCACACAACAAGAGACAATCACTTTACGTTGAAGAGGATTGATAATTGCAATTTAGACTACGATTTCTGTCTCTCACAAAACGATGTTCATATATTCGTAAACTGCAGGTCCCGACCCACTCTCCTCTGAGTATTTTACAAGCCTGCAATAAGGTGTCTGTACTTTTGAGTATGTGTTTCACTTTGATGTTTATTCAAAGCGTGTCCTCATATTATCTGAAATTATGTAAGCTCCACCAATCGAAGATAAAAACAAAAACATGAACGATACTAACAACTAAGTCAAATTGCGCCATCTTCAATTGCTTTGAAAGTTTTGGAATATTTCATTCCTTCTGATTCCCAATCCTCCTAATTTGACTTCAAAACTTGCCGTTCAACTTATGTGTGTTTATCATACAAGGAGTCTTATTGAAAACATAGTAGTGATGTAATTATTATGTTGTTGTATTATTCTCAAGTTTTCGATCACGTTAATCAGTGAAGATTTCTCAAAAAGCTCATCTCGTAATGTACCGACTTGTTTTATTAGGTATCTGTTCGCTCTCAAAGACCCCAGTATGCTCCTTCTATTCGACAGGGTTTTTGTTTTATCAAAGAGTTTCACCGTTACAAATCACAATGGTGTGAAATCAGAGTGGCGTTGAGTCATGTAGATTGATGAACTATGGTGTTTGTTACAACAGAGGTGGTAAATTTGTGTATGCTGATGACATCCTTTTGATAAGCTCTTCGGTTAACAAAGCAGAGAAGACACAATTACCATGGAAACAGTGACACTGCACGGTTTCGATAGCAACAGATAACTCTTTGTTAGTGCAGGAAACAATAATCCTGTTGATGACGTATAACAGGGTTAATTCGGATTCCTTCATTCGCCCTGTTCTGCGTCACACACATTTGTGCCAAAAATAGAACTGGAATGATACCGACCATTATTTTGTAAGTCTCTGACGAGTCGTTGTGCGATGTACCCAGTGCTGTTGTAGAAACTATCGGCTCCACTCTCAGATATCATACGCAGTGTACTTGCTAGAGCCGGTCTAGTCATGTTGTCGCCTTCGCGGTACCACACCCTGTCGACATCGGAAAATATGTGCCTACAAGTGGAGAGGGGGCCAAAAATGCAAATGAGAAAAGTACAGACAATTACATTCACTCTGTAAATAATATTTTTTACGATAGTTTCTGTCAGATTGTCGGTCTCGCACTTCACATGAACGGAAAACAAACTATTTTCCAGTACATATTAGGACAATTCCGACCCAGTACATATTAGGACAATTCCGACGTACAACTTTGCATAGCGTAAGGCTCTCATCACCAGCAGCTCCTTGAATGTAGTGACCCTCAAAATATAATGACCCTAGAATGAGTTGTTTAGACCTTTTTTACGCCTGCGTGATGGTTTACAAAAACAAAAATAGAGTATATTTTGTGAAGCATAACCTGTCGAGCTGACCATTTGCTCAGGTTGCGATCGCGTATAGTTATCAATTGTTGTTGAGAACATAACTGCCTCCTAATTGGGTACGGCTGACGATGAACTCAAACCATCAAAACGTAGCAAAGTCGGAGAGATGCAACTTAAAAGAGGATAGATTCAATTGGTATTGTAATGAAAAGGAAGACACGTTCTTTAATGGTAGAAATTAATTCATTTGATGTTAATAAATTTTCTTTCATAAATTCTCCATTTCCTTCGTTTTTAACGCTTTCAGTGAAACGCTGATAATACTCATAACGCCAGCAACTTTGACTTGAAATGTTATCTTACCATAAAAGCTGATATGAAAAACTCTGCACTTCGTCTGTCATCATTTTCACTCGTTCGATGGCCTCGGCTAGATCCTGGGACACAGTAAATCCAACTTCAGCTAATTCAATTGCTGGCTCAAATAAAACACTCCACGGCAGAACACCGAAGCGATTGTGTGCTTCCTTGTAACCTTTGACCTCACCAGGTACACCTGCAGTGGCGGCATCTGTGTGATACCAAATACATATGCGATTTTATCAAATCGAATGTTGTAATTTACCGCACGACCGTGTTCAGTAAAATCCTCTTGGTTTATATGAAATTGACGGTGAAATTGACATCCCTTGTTTCTTCAAAAACAGAACTTGGTCGAAATGTCGTCGAAAAAAAAAGTGAAAATACCAAAGACCAAATACCGAACAAGCGACATGGTGACATCGCTACAACAGTTTTGGGGAAGACATCAAGGTAGTTATTTCGTTGACGACAAAAATGGACAAGTTGAGATATGATTCCAGCGACACGATTGTCATGATAACAAAAGCAAAGTTTTTGCGCGCTATGGGTTAAACATCGTTCCACACTGTGCTTGTGCAGGCAGCAACTGAATCCCTAGTAGTCAGTGTGAACGCATTCAGGAAGTAACCGATGGGGAAATTTTGTTCAACCAGTTGAGTTTTCGTGACTTTCAAATAGCTTGATCCTGTAGTCTGATAACAGTAAATGACATGATTTTCAGCAAAACAGCCAGAGAGGTTGTCCGAATCGCAATATTGAAGTAAAGTGCTGAGGAAGAAACGCATGTTCATCCGTGCACTATTCACAAACTCTCTTTGTGACTAGTGCATGCCACACTACTTGAGATTATGACCATATGAACTGTTATCGTTATTCTTTAAGGTAGTATGCGTCTTGAAAGTGAAGGACTTAAACTTTTTCTCAAGGAATCTTTCAGCTTGACTCTTTCAAAATTAAGAATAAAAATCGAGAGACATCGTGCAAATTCCATGATCAATTCAATTTTACTTCAAGTTGGTATCTATTTCATATCCTGTAAGATTTGTAAGACGTTGTTTACTGAGACTTTGTAAGTTTCGTGAGCCCCGAAGAATATTACCTTCTTTAAGTAAATCGGTCGCTCATTAAAAGTGTTAATAAATAAATAAAACTAGAGAAATAAATAGCCATGGATTTACCGATATTTGAAATTCAAAATGGCCGCCGCCCCTGTGTTAACTCTATGGAGAAAAATAAAATTTTCATTTTTTGGAAAACTAAGACGGTGAAAATTTTCATTATACCAGGAGCTTCAAAATGAGCCTCCACAAGTGGTAGATCAGAGAAGAATCGGAAAAGTTTGAGAGTCAGAATATCTGTCCCCGAGGAACATTCTTCTTTAACATAAAAAAACATACAAGAAAGTGTACCCTATCGATATAAGACATGGCTCTGAGTGATAACTCTCACTTACCTCCTCTACATGCCTGTAGGTTGTCAGTACAAGAGCGCTTCATCCGTTTCACCGCCTGAGGCGCTCTTTCAGTGGCGTCAATCACCAGTGACTCATTGGTAAGACTATCATATACCGTCATCACAAAGCCACCCCCTATGCCTGAGCAGTGACCATGAACGACGCCCAAACATAGTGCAGTAGCAATGGCAGAATCAACAGCGGAACCACCACTTCGCAAAATATCCCTGGGGAATAGAGTAAAAATATTCGAATCCGTTCGAACAATTCCCTCTCTGTGTCGGCTACGTGAATTCAACATAACTTCTAGTGAAACAGGTTGTCGTTCTTTACAAATAAATGCTACATATCATAAAAAATGGCGAATCGTTTCCTGAAATTCATTCGTGGCATTTATCGCATTTACAAACCTCTCAAATAGAATTCTAATATGGAATGGTAATTTTAGGGACATGAGAAACAGATGACGTTTTTATCAGCTTTGTGGTGAAAAATAAAAAATGATGTCAGTCGATGCCCCAGGAACGGGCGAGTTGGTCTGTCGTTATACCGTATAAAACAACATCGATGAGAAAGGACACCACTTTTGCTACTATTAAAAGACCCCTTTTGAAAACATTGACGAGGATAAGCTTGAAACAGGTTCCATGGCTATACAAATACTTTGTTTATTGCAGACACACTGTATGATTTGAGGGGGACAAACTTTTCTTGTACATAAACTTTCTTTGTACATACAGCGCATTTTGCATGCTGTGATGACTTATAAAGAATAGTCGGGGGAGGATTTTAAGTATCAACGTCACTAACATGAAATGGATCAGATGAAGGAACTTCGTAGTGAAAACCATGGTCACCTTATCGTCGTCACAAAGGGAAAACATAATTCAAAAACGCTGAATGTAGCTCTTAAAATCCGGACATAAGTTGATTCTGATCTTTGTGCACACGTTAAGCCTAATCAGATGTAGGGATGTAGCGCTGAAACATGAAGTCATTTTATGAAACATTAAAGGGGCCAGTAGCTGTAACGTTTGATAACTTTTTCATGATTTTTGTTTTTAATTTCATCTGCAGTTTTGCTTTACTCCCCAAAGTATGTTGCGATATACTGCACCCAGCTTGTCAACTAAGCTTGTCGATGTGTATGCCAAACTGCACTCTTATTGTTGACAAGTGAATTCTGGTCCGGACTAGAATGCAAATCAAAACAACAGCAGTACATTTTACACATATGAACGCTGCGTTGACAATTTAGCTAAATAACAGTAAACGGAGAACAAGAACTTGCAATCGACCAACAAACCAAAAATTGTGAAACAAGAAGTTGGATCTACTGGGCCTTTACATGAAATAAGTTCTATAAATGCATTCTTATATTTAAAGGGCGCAACAAACCTTCCGACTTGTGAGCATTCAGTCGAATCACTTGCCACGGCAGCGTGTAGATAGTGATATTGTCCTACCGGTGGTGGTCTGTTTGATGCCAAAGGTTCAGATTTCTGATTCTTTGAGACTTGAACGCCGATAACTACCGCCACGATGAGTAGAACTATGAGAGCGGCTGTTAAGATCAGAAAAATTAGTTTGCGCTCATCCAGTTCCCCGTCGTTTTGTACGTCATCCGGGCTTTCTGCGTCACCCCCTTTCCCATCTTGAACAGCATCTGTGGTAACTGTTGTTTTGGTTTCCAGTTCGTCTGTCCTGTTCTCTACATCTTCAGTCACCACAATATCAATAAAATCTGCTTCTCTTCCGTTCTTTTCTGCATTGAAGGATTTCAGTCCTCCCTCCCTTTCTACAGCATTGTCCACTTCGTCCGGTCTTTCTTCTTGCTTTCCTTTCCCGTCGACTTTTTTCCCTTTCAATAAACGTCTTCCCATTTCCCGCATGTCATCTATTTTACTCCTTGTATCTTTTTTGCCATCATTAATTCCGGTCGTAGCACCACTTCCGGATCCGGGATCCATTCCCAAACTTTCCTGTTGAAGGCTGCAACGACAAACAATAAAGACAACCAACATATATATGGAGATCTAGTTAACTTTAGTATCTTTGTTTAGTGTGTATCTCTTCATACCTGCGATTCATTGATAGTTTCTTGACGTAATCGAATTGATGACATAAACACCGATGTTCACCATATCATTTAAAATTCACGCAATAACGTAAATCCATGTTTGCAGTTTATGGAAGTATTTCAATTTCAGAATTAAGCGTGTGAAATCACACTTGCTTGTATTTTAGAAAGTGAATTAACCCTTCAGGTGACACACAAAGTGTTTTTCTTTGTTCAAAATTGTTCGATATGTTGTAACCGATTATTCATGAGCTTCAGCGGTAACAATGACTCTTCCTTTTACGTGGTATACATAGTATAATTCTTACACGGTCCTACAGCAACCATATACAATTTGCGTTGAGCAGTGAGCTTTTCAAAGGTGATATGATACCACCGTAACAAACTGAGATCACAAATGGTTAAATCGTTGAAATGTAATTCAGGCTTCTGGTGAGCAATTTTAATCTTCGCAAAATTAACGACTTTTCATCCTCCACCTAGGATATCAGTTGAATTTTTTTCTCTTCAGAATTAGACATTGTGACTTCATTGACATGAGATAATCTTTTGCATGGCTACAGACATAGTGGTCAAGATGAATGGTTTGACTTAGTCATGAACGGAGTGTGCAAGAAACCAGCATTTCCTCTTTATCTCCCAACGCCATTTTGCTCAAATCTACTCAACTCAACGCTTCCAAATAAACAATTCAAAGCTTCAACATAGCACAGTCTTTGCCATCGGGCGAATGAAAAAACAGAGGATTTGTACGACTTTGGGATTAGCACCCGGATTAGCAATGGGCTGAACGAGAGATGTCTTAGCGTGAGCGTTAACATGAAACGTGGCGCGGCGATATTTCTCTGCGCAGCTCAGGTTGGTTACTCATCACTGTATTTGAATTTTGCAGAAGTCATGTAACTGAAAAGGCCGCCTCAACATAATCGATCCAACAAATTTCCTTGCTAGGAAAACTTAGACATACCTCTCCCCGTGCACCGTATTATATGTTGACATCATAATGACATATGTTGTTCTCAACTTCGTACAGTACCTGGGAAACAGTTCTTGGAGCTTGCAGTTTCCTCCGTGAAAAATAAGTTGGTGTTGCAGTGGAAGCAACTCAAAGCAGAATACCGCCTTACTCTAAGGTCAGCAATTGACTTTAACTAAATAATATAGATCGTTTCGCGTTGTGAATTGTTTTGGGTCTGCAAAACAACTTACTTTCGATTTTATATTTGCATGACAAAGAAACATGGTCTACATAGAAAGGCAGGGAGGTCAGAACTTGGCTGCGCCATAAAAGATCCGAGCATTTTTGGTGAGAATATGTGCACAACACAGCTGAACTGGCAACATATCTATGACAACATGTATTGGCGGTAGTTTATGTGTAAAAGTTAAGTGACTGCAGCTACCTGTTTCGTGTCATGTCACCGCTTGGCGGCGTCCTCACAACAGGGGGTCATCTCCCGTGAATTTTTTGACAGGCTGAGCTGCGCGTTTTTTGTGACAAAAGCTAACGTCACACAGTACATAGGATAGAAAAAGACGAGCGTGATCGAATTTTCTCCGCCAAAGTTTAGATGTGGATATGTAAGATGCACAAACACATACATCTGGTGCATGGTTTCTTTTAGAATCCGGTCTATGTACAGTGTCACTTGGCAGTAGACTATTGAACCTGTCTAAACTGATCTTTGACCAAGTTCACCAGTTAAATTCTGTGCCAATTTTCATATGGTTTGGGTTGTGCAAAATTTTAAACCCATTTCTAAGATATAGTAAACAAGGAGCGTATATATACACTGTGTAGTAACTTTCGCCGTAGTTCACATGGGTAATGGTGTCACTTGTATATTTTGGCATAGATTGTGAACTAAATAAGGGTTTCCATAGGGTTGTTTACATAAGCAGGTTAAAATGTGTATGATTTTATTAATCATAATCATAATTTATTAATAATCATATTGTAACAACAATGGGGTTTCCAGAAGGTATTTACACAAAATAGACAACATTGTAAAAAAGCAAGATTTTATTACTCTGTAACATTCATATTAATAATTTATCAATATTTATTATTAATTTTTTATCATAACTGGAAAAATCAACACAAATAATGTCTAATTAGCCTGTGGTGAGTTGGGTGAACGCAATGATTTGTGTTCTTTTTTTTTCATGTGAAAAAGGGGTAAACGCCATACAGGGGAGTTGCACTCCGGCAGAAACTAACTCACTATACTGCGCAGACTCAAAAGTATCCTGACCTGGGGTGCCAAATTTCAAAAAAGTTTTTTCATGAAAGAGAAAAGACACAAGAGAAACCGATCATGTTTGCATGAACCATAGCGAGTGTACACGATGCAATGACATTGTCGAAATCTAGTGGTACATCTGCCCCTAGGGGTGATTTATTTATTTATTTATTTATTTATTTAACTTTATTTACTGTCGATAACATGTTCGACCAATAAGGCCGATCTTCCACAAGGTCGACATTAAAAATTTATATAAGGACAAAGAAAAGAAAAGAAAACAAGTACAAATACAAACAACAAACCAGTAAAAAACCAGGTTCAAAAAAATAACAGCAATTAAAACAATGATGCAAATAACAATACAATTCACTACTTAAGATAGTTCACTCTCCGAAAGACTTAAACTTTTAATGAAACTTTCCGTAGGGAATCTTTAAACTGTTGCGTTTCGATATAAAAAATATAAAAATCAGGGGTCATGGTGAAAATGTTGGTACTGGAGGGACAAATTACTCAACATTTACCTACACCTGAAATTCAAGTGTTTAATCAAATTTTCGATATTCACATAAATAAGCCGGAGAAATTTTATTTACTCCATAAGCTTCTAAATAATGGACCACAAGTGGTAGACCAAAAAGTAAAGTTTTAGAACCACCATATCTGTCCCCTAGGGGCAGATGTACCGCTGGATTTCGACAATGTCACCTCTCATGATTGACAAACAGCCATGTCAAAACCATAGAACCGTCACTGTACTCAGTTTACAAAGTTTTGTGATTAATAATCATATATTCTGAACTTTGTTATGTTTCTTAGCGGTTTAACGTCTGCCCAAGAAGGGACCGAACAGTCTAAGCAAATTACACGAAGTAGCAGAAGATCATCATCAATTGTTTTGAATTTTGATATTTTCCGTTGGGTCGGGGAAGGGCTGTAGATAAGGTAGCTATTCTGAAACCGCATTTCTTGTCAGCTGCCTGCATTACACAGCGTATTGAATTGCGTACTTGCCCAGAGTATGACCAGAATATAACACCGGTGAGAACTCAAGTTGAGCATTACGCGAACAGACTCCACATGCCCTCAGGATGGTAAATACTCTTAAACAGGAGCCAACGTTGCTTACCTAATAGAATGTCTGTAGGCACTTATTAAAGCGAACTCGCTAAAGTTGGGAGCGCAAATTCCTTCTCGAGCGATTCCTGCGAGGCGAAATCTAAATAGAATGAATGAGGGGCTTTGCTAGTCCAGTATACTTAACTGTATTCAAGTAAAACCTTTAGGTACCACTTTTTTGTACGTTAACCCCATGTTTTACTTTATTTTCCAGCTCCGAGATTCGATTTCCAAATGCCTGACAAAAGGTGAGAGCACACCTGTAAGAATTGTACGGAAAGAGCTACATCAGGATTAACCTCCTGCACCAGGTCTTTGTTTAGTGTTCCCGCCCAGCTTGTCAGCAAGTAAATCGCGATATACTGCCTCTTTGGAGTTTTCTCGGAGGATATTTACTTAGAAAAGTATAGCAGCCTATCAGATGGGGCAGACATTTAGACTCCCGGTGAATAGAGGTATGGTAAAAGGTACATTTATGCCACCTATTGCGGCTGCTCTCTATAAGGACTCTTTGTAATACAAGTATTTATATAAACTTTCTGCTGGAGACTGGTCACTTTACAGCACGCACCCTTCGACTTTCGAGGTGTACAAATTGCGAACCATTTGATAAAATAATTTTGGACGCAATCCGATCGAACTTACCGTCACAGACTCCAATACCTGCAAAACATCATCAACAGGTAAGTTAAAAATTTTTATTCCCCTTTTTTGTCTGTACTTACCGTCGCTCTACATTTTTCATTCAAACAGTCGAGGAGAGCAGTTTAGCCGTTGACATTTTCATAATAGGTACGCTATTTGATTTCACCGCACAGCCGATCTGTTTGCGTGTTTCTTCGCTCGCTTGGACACCTTTGTGAAGTAAGTTTACACGATTTAAAGCCAAACAAAGGTAAACCTAGATCTCGTCGTTCCTATGTTCCATTCAAAGGAATTGGTTTCCGAGCACTTTGCGATGAAATACTCCATCTCAAATCGACAAAAAATCAATTTATACTCCAACAGTGACCTTGGTCCCCGTCGCCAAAGGCTTTGAATCTGCTGACTGAAGGACTTTATCTTAGGACCTTTGGATGATATACTCGATCGCATATCGACAAAAATTTGATTTAAACGCTAAGTGTTATCTGGTCCCTGTCGCCAATTAAACTTATTCTCTCGTGAAAAAAGTGTTAGCCATGCCAAGCTATGCTATGCTTTGCTATGCTATGCTATGCTATGCCACGCAATGCAATGTAATGCGTTGCTATGCTATGCTCTGCTATGCTATTCTATAAGCAATGCAATGCAATGCGATGCAATGCTATGCAATGCAATGCTATGCATCGCTATGCCATGCCATGCTATGCTATACACTGCAACGCATGCAAGCAGCATTACACTAATTTTTCAGGGACAAGGTTTAAATTACGCCGGTAAGAATAGAGAAAGGAACTCATTGACTTCACCTGAGTTGATTGTTGTATAATTTTGAAGTTTTATTCCAAGTTCTGCTTTCAATTGATCGACTGTCCGGCATTAGTGTATGTTTGCATACTTAAATGATTTTGCCGGACGAAACTAATGCACCCCTTATTTCCGATAAAAAGTCACAGGGTATTTTCGACACACTAACACAGTGCACAGATAAATAGTTCTGATAGTTGCCAAAATGTCAAAGTTTCACTTCAAGCCTGAGTAAGCATGAAAATGGACGCGCGCACACTGTGAGCACAACTATTCAATAGTCATAACGACCACAGACAAGTTGAGGTCCATGCTCGTTAGTTACAAGCTTTGATCGCAGTGAACGACGAAATGGAGACAAGGCCGATAAATTCTCAGGTGGTCACAATAAAAATAGTGTATTTTCCGCCCACACATAATGATAGTACGCATTGTTGAAAGTGAAATGCTACCTGAACTTTCCACTCGCTGAACACGAGATGAGTTTGCTGATTTTGTTGAGCTCTGACGCCACTCAGATAAATCCACACAGTCAACTCTATAGATCTGACAAGTCCTACGGTAAAGCCACTTAGTCAGACTTACTCAGTAAACTAGAGAATCGCCTAATTCAACATTCTTAGGAACAGAAGTTTGCTTCAACGGGTCATATTGCTGAAAGCCACAGTATAATCCAACCCAACTCGACTCTCTTGATCACTGCTGCCATGCACAGTTTCAAATGCTGGCGATTGAGAAGCCCCGCGGCCTTGAATTCTAGGATTTTAACTCAAAATGAAAGACACTTGTATTTTCATTAAAAGTCGACCATGTGAGTCTAACCATTTCTGTACAATTCAAATCATGATGATGTAATATTAATTATGGTAATGATAATAAAAAACAACAACAAACGTAATCCTCCTCATTATCATAATTACTACCGTTTTAATTTTGCCAGGTGTTCAGTTTTTGATAAAGAGTCAATGCTGTTTCGCGTTTCCCTCCAAATTTTCATTCCAAATATTTGTTCAGTTTCATCGCGAATTGTCGCCGTCATATTATCCTACTCTTAACATTTTTCATCGCGCGGTAAGTAATGCGCTTTTGCAGTTAACATTCCCGTTTGCCGATTCAAGTTCACCCATTATATACTTTGTGACTACCCTACTTGTTAGTGAAAAACGGCGCCTTTCTCAAGTTGCGCTTGTGCAAACCTGGAATACTTTCAAACACAGAGGAATTTCCTATACACCGTAAATTCCATTCACACACGCAGAGATTGTCCAAACACTTTTTTGACCTTCAAGTTGACTGTCTCTTAGTTTACCAAGGAGCCATTGGAAGACTCGCAGACATCAACTTCGATCATCATCTTCGATCATACAAACTTCGTCCGATGCAATAATTTGTAATCAGGTAAAGTGTTAGAAAAGCCTGTACAAAGAATAGAATTGTGGCAATGCATTACGAAAAAAACAACAACACGTATACCATATACGATGCGTGCCGCCTTCAAGGTGTATTACCTAAACCTTCGACGCATGAATATTTTATTCTTAGATTGTGTTGCCCAACGGACCATTTACAGTTGCTGTACATCCCATTTGTATAATATAAATTATCTTAATTTCTATTAAAATATCCTATGGCAATTATTTAATCAAACTACTTTGTAGAGGGGGACTTTATCAAAGTTTTGAGATGCAAAAAAAACAAAAAAAACCCCCAAAATAGACGATCGACAGAAAAAAGCAAATATACCCCATCACCGGATGCTAGCTTATTGTTAAGTTCTGAGAAGTATCATACCTCTCACCGAGATTCTTCTTATACAGGAAAGCTGAATACAAGGTCGGGGACTATGGCCTTGATATTTCCTAGAGGGGTCGAACTTTATTTTTAAGAGAAACTCTTGTATCCGGTCTTATCCTGTAGTATACACATGTGAAAACGTTGGTACCATCAGTTTGTAACCGACGAGGGGTCGGTATTTTTTCTAATTTCTCAAAAGACACCCTCAAGTTTTTATTGCCCAAGCAAACATGACCTTCTACCCAACATTCTCGAGGTATAGCCCTGTCATGCAACAAAAATACACAGCTATGCAAATCAATCAACGTTGATGTATATCAATGGCATGGATGGCCAGAGCAGTAGCCTGCGGGGGGGGGGGGGGGGAGGCAACTACCCCCATGGAATTTTTGGGAAAAGTGCAAATTTTCGAATACACAGAGATGCTGATAAAACCATTATTATACCAGTATATTGATGGCGCAAATACAGTGATTTGATTGGTCGAGGCGCGAAAAGAACCGTGGTATATTGGCGATATGCCACGGCTGGCAGACGCGCGTGCTCTCAGCTTGAGGAAAAATCCGTTTTTGACGTTCCACGCTAGAATTTCAATATACTGTTATGATATAATAGCATTAAATCACACCGAGCGACGGTACACCACTCGATTTTGACCATTTCACGACATATATGAAAATGAAGATTCAAGGTTTCAACAGCATAAGCAAGTTCATCCATTTATCAGTTAAAATGTAAAGGAATTAATCTTGCAACCGAAGTGTTTGAACAGTAAATGAACAACTAGCACAGCTAACCCTTACACATTAAGATAAACAAGCCCCGAGGTAAAATCGAGATTTGTACATGCACGGCTTTTAAAGCGAGATTGTCATCGCTTTGGGAACTTTTCCAAACTAACATATAAACACAAAGACTGAAAAGAGTTCTTATCTCTCATTGAATTCAGGACAAGCACACATTGACTCTGCGTATATGGTATATGAAGTTTGCAAGATTGAAAGTTTGGTTGTACGGGGCTAAGTCTGGGTGCTAGCTCCATGAGGCAATCAGGTGGTCCTTCAGAAATGTGAGTTACGCGGTGTGTAATACTGTTGAACTGGAATCTCTGTTTCAGTATAAACTCAACGATACACAGTGTAGGCTGTAAGCGGAAACTTGGCTATATCAATTACCACCTCACAGTTATAACAAAGTTCTCTGATTCTTTGACCTCTCTAAGTGCAGATGAATAAAGTTAGTAAATCTTCAAAATTGAGTTCCACTTTTCATCGCGGTATGTCTGATCGGTTTCCGCCGGAGAACAATACCTGTCGTGCGCGCAACACATTTGTTATTTTCTCCTTGAATAGAGCCTGGATATTTTTCGCAAGAAATTATTGACCATGTCAAATTCCAATTAGATACTGTTGAATTCCTTTGGACATCTCCTTACTTTTATTATCAAGTTTTAGTCGCTACAATAGCTATGTACGTCATTTTGTTTATAGCTAGATTGTCTCGATTTAACATGTACAAATACACACAAACAAAACACATAAGCTTACCATGGTATCATATCGAATTATCTGCTTTCATCACAAACTATGGTGGCTATACGGGACAAGTTATGTTTATCTACTAAGGGGTGGTGTTTGGGTGGAGAGTCATCGCTGAAAAAAGTGAGTAAAGCGGCAAGGAGGGCATTTTGAATGTTACTCTCTACACTAAAAGAAGCTATTTTGAATCTTTCCAAGATTTTTCTACAGATCTACTGGCTACAAAACAAACACAACTGTTAAATAGCATGCCAGCTTGGTTGGAAAAGTTTTCTCTTTTCATACTGTGTGCTCTGTGAAATGTGTATTAACGCAAAGATCATCTCGAAACGTAATATCTTAAAACCATTACTTAAAACGGCCAAAATGGGATCCCAAGAACATAAATTCGAGCTTAAAATGATACCAAAATATTTAAAACACTATACTATTTGCCAAATTTAAGATCGACATTTGTGCATGTCACAATAATCAGAGTAGAAATCCAAAGTTAAGATTACAATAATCTACTTTTCACGACACGCAGTACGCTCAAAGACTACCCGAGCAAGAATCCATCCTGGTCGGGTAAACTCATCGGTGCAAAATATTATTTAAAAAAATAATATATCCCCCGCCCCGAATCATGTGGTGATCTGCGCAAAGGGGCAATATTGAATATGGCTTAAGAAGTAATGAAGGCGTTTGCAGTTTTTGTGACAGCAATCGATGGGTTTACTTTGATTTGAACATTATGTCTAGGCCATACTCTGATCGTGAAAGACAAGGTCACTATCTGATCTGAGCACAGCATCTTAACGAAACAGATCAGTTGGTTGCTTTCAGCCTAGAACAAACGTCAATTACCCCACAATGAAAAAAGCTTTACCAGTGTAGCTAAGATTCAGAAGACCTAGATGAAAGCTAGGCAGTAATTGAGTCATCTTGATCAAATTACGAAAACTACTAGGGTACAAGACAAGATTAGAAGGAACAGGCAATATAAGTACTACGATTGGCACCATCGTTAAGAACAGCCCAGATGAAATCATTAATATAGAGGAATACAAACAGACTTGGCTTGATATCAAAATGAATATGAAGATGAAGTTGCTCAATATATGAACACACATATTGCATAAAGGCTGGTGGCATCAATGGAAAGTGGCAGCGAATCCTATTTTGAAGAAGGGGTACTTAAAAACGAGTCCTCTTCCTGTTAGTTATCTTTTGAGAAGGGCAGCGATTGTGAAAGTAGTGATGATGCAAATCGTTTCACTTTCACAAAATTAGTTGTCGACCTGCAGGACGTCATAACTATTGGTAGTGACCTTGATTTATTGAAGGTATTTACATCAGCCTATAAACCATAGCAACAATAGGAATAATAGCGAAGAGTAAGTGTAAGTACAGAGACACTTGAGTTTAGTAAACCGTCAATTCAAAGCACGCTTGCCGGATATATTTAAGCAATAAAGCACACCCAGCGACGGTATACCACGAGATTTTGACCAGTTCGTGACATATATGCACGAGCGATAGCGATAACTTGTGGCTATGTAATTCGTGCGACATAATTCAGATGAAACAACCAATTAGATGAATTCCTCTCCTTAGAATAAAAAACTGGCCCAATTTGTTTACAAGCTACTGTAAAATAGTACAAATACAGATCACAACGTCAAATTTAGTCATTACTACCCTGTCCATGACTATCAAACGCTACAACAAAATGTCCCATTGCATTTGGCAACACACCGCCTCCTCATAGAGATTAGCCTTGAATTTCCGGAAAGATCTGTTGGAAGTGCACCAACGTCCGCTAACTTTGGCGAGCTTGTCAGCTGATACAGATAACCTAAGTCCTGAAAAAGAAAAAAAAAACTATTAAAAAGTCTTGTGGAAAAAGAAGTGAAGTGTAAGAACGGACCGACAGAATTTAGGAGCTATGCTATGTGAAGAAAAGAAGGGTATTGTCGGGACTAATTATTTCAAGTCCAAGTGGAATTTGGGGAGGCTAGAAAAGCGAAAAAAAGAATACATTGTTTACACCATCTTGGTTTATAAAAAATGCTTACTTTAATTTTCCCCCATAAGATTAAAATAGAGATTAAGACAATGAGGCTCTCTAAAATCAAACTTTGGCATGGTGACCTCCCAGGTTTTTATAATCTAAAGTAGACGGAGCAAAATACGACAAATAGTTCACACTTTGATTCTCCAGATTCACACGACCTTAATGTATGTATAAGTGCAAAAGCAGTTGCTTTTATGAATGCTGCATATTTGTATACCCATCATTGCTATGATTGGCAATTGAATATAACTCCGAACTTTAATCCGGTTGTCAACAATGACAATGCTATTGACAAACTCAACAAAGCTTAAAGCAGACTATTAAACATGTTCTACGTAGTCATAAGAAATTACGGTTTATTCGTACGTGGTAGTATTATCATACATTTTGTAACAAGAAATCTCACGCAAGTTTGGCAATCTTACATTAAGTTGTCAAGCCGTACCCTCAATCATTCCGCCACTTCCAGAGATGTTTATGAACGCCGCCTGACAAATCAAAAGTTTTGAAAGGGTTAGGATTTGATAGTTAGAAGACTGGTGACGCATTTTTGATGGAAATATAAGGGACCCAATTTACCGTGAAATGGGAAACGCTGCTAAAGCTCATACATTGATTCGAAGATGGGGCCTCAGATTTATTACGAGGACGGCGTCATTTTAGCTGGTGGGAGTTTTCATCTTCAATGCACATTGAATCGCACCAAGTACCGCTGAGTTTGTCTTGCAGGCTTCAACACTGACTTCTTCCAATGTCTTGGGGAAGTTTTGACATTCGATAATTGTGTTTTCTTTCCATCTTAGGATCAGAAGGTTTTTACGGAAGGTAATTAGTTTCCGCCTAAAAATCCGTATAGAGGTTAGTTCCTATCGGATATCTTTGACAATAGGGAATACTATTTACTTTTTAGGTAGGAATTGTGAGTTGTATAGTTAACACTGGGACTTTGTTTGAATCTTATTGAAACGGCTTCGGCGTAATTTACTCTTGAAATCCATGGCTGTCGATAATTCTATCCTAAAACACCCGCTCTTGTGTTTTTGGTTTCGCTCATTTAGTTTTTGTCAGTCATCACAGTCAAAATTCTATTATTTGAGGAAAAGAATAAAAATAAGTCAAGCAAATATAACGTTAAAGGTTATCATACATTATTTTGGTCAAACTTTAACGTTAAATGACTCAGCAAAATCTACATGGGCGAAAGCCAAAATACAAGAGCGGGTGTTCTAAATTACCCTGAAATTGTTCTTCATAATTACGAATACTTTTTATGGCTCTGAATGGAAGACTGACATACATTTTTTGGTGTCATAATGGCAATCAAAGTACATAAACATCGTCACAAAATAATTCCTCAAGGAGATCCCTCATCAAAATCGGACAGTGGTATTTTAAAAAGAAAGTAATTCTGAACGATTTTTTTTTCTAATTTGCATAGCAGCTATAGTGACCTGTACGCATGCACGTAGTGTCTGAAACTGACGATACACATGGAGAGCACTGGTGGCTATTCTCCTTATGTTAGCAATCAGCGCTTATTTGAGCCTCAGGGAACCTTCAATGGTGCATATTAAATACAAACACACCTCGTAAGATAAAAATGAACTGTACTACAGCTATTACAGGCCAGGGATTCCCCAGTCTCGCCGAACTGGCCTGTACAGCAGACAGTAAAAAAAAATTCACATTAATATTCAAATTTCCATCGATGCAAACGAGATCGCATGGATTCATTTCGGATCCTGTGTTTCGTACAAGTTCTTTAGGAGAATGTATACAATTATGAATTCGGATTACAAGTTCTAATATTCTATGTCCAGTGTGCAGAGTTGGTTATTAATGGAAATATGTTATTGAATGAAAATGAATCTGAGAAAGGAGTATGAAATAATAGGATTATAATTTGCTTTCCATAGACAAGTTAATATAGATATGTGTCACTCACTTTGAAGAGAAATGTTGACTCAGATTAGCAATTATGTACTGTAAAATAATCTAATCATCGCTTCGGCCTTTTGCCTTCCGTATCTACTGCTTCACCATGCTATGTTGGCTATTATACTTTACTTGATTGTGTCCTTCGCGATGAGACATAAATCTGCACAGGTTTAACATTAGGTGTTGTTAGCGCAGATTTAAAAACAAATCGTTGTCTTCTCTCGTCCATTCGTTTGATATTGTCAGGTATTGTAGTAAATTACACCGTCGTAAATCTTAGAGGAGGAGAGAAACAAATGACTTCATTTTGACATATTTTCATTTTTTATACAAATTGCAGGTGATAAGATGGAGGTCTATGTATTCATTGTTATTTTAGCATTTGCACCGTTTGCACACAGTGGACGAATCATGGGTAAGTGAAACTCTTTTACATGTGTATTTTTTCGTTACCTTGGATACAAAATTACCGTTTGGTTACAGATTACTACAAATTGGCAAATGTTACTGAATGAAGCACCGTTGTGAACATTCAGCATTAAGAACTGTTTGACGATATTTAAGACCGACATAGATAATATTCGAACACTTGATAATTTTGGTGGCGACGGTGATGATGGTGATGATGATGATGATGATGATGATGATGATGGTGGTGGTGGTGGTAGTGATGGTGGTGGTGATGATGATGGTGATAATGACGATGATGATGATGATGATGATGATGATGATGATGATGATGATGATGATGATTATGGTGGTGGTGGTGATGGTGGTGGTGATGATGATGATGGTGATGATGATGATGATGATGATGATGACTCTAAAGATGACGCAGTAAAAGAAGATGCACTGTTATCTGTTTCATTTAACGTTTTTTTCTAATTTCACAGAGCTCCATCTTCTGAAAAATTTCCAACTGGAAGACATCGATGATGAGGGAGTAACTCCAATACCAGAACTGTCCAGCACGTTGTACGGAAACGCGTATTCTTTCAGTGGAGCGGACGTTCGAAAAGTCTTACGAGCTGACAAGAGTCTTTTAAGAACAGTGTACAAAGAGTTGCGTAAAGAAGAAGAGGCCTTCATAACGGCAAGAGTTAAGATCGATGAGAAAACCAGTGGTGGCGTGTTGACCGGCATTTACTCTAAGGAAAGCTTGGATATCTTCCTTGAGTTCATGATTGGTGGAGAGGATGCTGAAAACGAAGGTATAATCATTTGTTTACATAATGCAATTGTTGTGGCGTAATAACGGTTTTGTGATATGATACCATCGTTTTGAAATATACATGCCTTGCTGTGTCTAGGCTGACTTCTCGTTAGAATAGAATTCTATTGTCCTGGACCATACATACTTAGAGTTTTCAGCAAGGGAATGAATTGTGTATCAACCACGTAAAATGCTATTGATGAATGCGAACTAGGTCAAAGAAAGGAAACTTCTACTTTTTCATCCACACAAAGACCTTGATCGTGAACTCACAGTTTGGCTTATGTCATATCCAATTGTCACAAGATGGCCAAGGTATAGTTATATCCAAAACTATCAATATGGTTTGAATCAAAACGAAAAAGTAAAAATCTTAAGTAGAGGGTTATTAAGATGAGAAACAAAGAGGGGCAAATTGTATATTCCACATTGCTTCTTACTTAAAAAGATTCCCGCAGAGCAGGAGATGTTTTATAATAATTTTAGAGCTGTTCAAAAATCTCACGTAAAGCGTATCTTCTTATTGTTCTCTGTATATGTTATCATTTAAAGTAAAGTAGGCAAAATGTGAGTGACAAGTTCGGATACATCTATTTACTGATCACGTGTACTTACGTCCGCAAAGTATGTCCGATGTCAAATTAGGTCTTCGTGTTATCGGACCCTCTCTCGCCTTACAGAATGCCATCTGGTCGCATTCTTAAACGATTAGATTAGCCATTCATTTTCGGTCAAACTAACAATTAGCAATATTGTGTGTCGGTAATGTATGTTTCAGCGCGTTTTACGTACCTCTCGGAGGATGGGCAGAGCTCAGTAGTGTTTGAAAATCTCAACATATCTGATGACCAGTGGCATCACGTGATTCTTCATATCAAAGATCTACAGAGTCCGCAAAATGGTTTGGATTTGTACGTTGATTGTAAACTGGTTGGCACGGATAACACAGAATCTCCATTTACTCAACGATTACCAAGGAAAATATGGCAGTCTGAACTTCGACTTACACAGCGTGGACCAGGAGACGGTCTTTTTAAATTCAAGGTAACATTTTAGCCACATTAAAGTCGAGATTTGGTTTGAAGTAACTGTGCATGTGTCGTCAGGTTACATTGGCATACCCGGCAAAGTTTCATGGACAAATCACATTTCCATCGAGTAAGTGCGTCTTATGGCCACCCGTGTCATTGTCTTATAGCAGGGCAAGGCATGGATTTAAGCGATATCAAATGCAGGAGAGTAATCTCCATGCGCCAAGGTACGAATTAAAGTGACATTTGAACTTAGTCTTGGAATAGACACATGATTTTTTGTATTCCGGACACGGAAATAGAGTACACAGTCCACAATATTTATGAAAAAAGGCTTATTGTCTAGTTATGAGGAATTAGACTACCGTTTCCCTTTGTTACGTTATTTTGTCCTCAAACGATCGCAGTGGCAATATACCTGTAAAGATAGAAAATGTCAGAGGAAAAATAAAAAGAAACGACCGATTGTCGTAAACGCAGTCCTTCGACCACGTTACGGAGAGATTGCAGACATAATAAACAAAAGAAATTGTAATTTACCGCAAACTGCAGAAAATCATTCAACATCATCCTCTAAGCTCTCTGAGATTTACCATCGAGTCTAGACCGTAATTTCAGATCTTCAGATACTCTCTTTTTATCAGAACGTTAACTTCACGCTTCTACAATTTTAAAGGGCACAATCACTTCGCTCTAAATCGTATGGCTTGCACACTCCTAGCAAAGTAAATTTACATCGGAGATCATCGAAGGTTACCTTAAATTGTTTCAATTTACGGTAACATTTTAATTCTATAGGTAAGCTTATGTGGTTCACTCCGACAAAACGATTTGTTAAAGAAGTAAATTGTTATAAATAAGAAGGTCGCGCACGCGAAAACGAGACGACCGTAGCTCTTTAATAGCAAATCTCACGATTAGGTATTTTCTGCAGTTTCCGTCACAATTTCCCGTTTTCTTGTTTAATACCCAGGGTGCATTGCAGGACCTTCGGTTGATATTCGGGTCGAGCATTCACGGCGTCTTGAGCAACTCCCATTGTTCAATATTGGCGGATGAAAATGATGTGTTTCAAGAGACCAACAAAGGTAAAAATGTATTTGTATTCTTTACGATGAATTATGTATGCAATGTCATCACTGTCAAAGCAACACGATTGGAACTAAATTGGGATGATTGTATGAGAGAAATTATACCGAAAGTTTGATGAAATCGAAATTTTTACAGCTTAAATTTTACAAAATGATAGAAAACTGTAAAAATTAAAATATTGTTTTCATAGAACAAAACAACAAAATCACGTCAATTACTGTATATCCCTTAAATTGTATTCATTTCTATGAAAAGGTGATATTTTTAAGTAAATGTCATAAAAAAACGAGACAAGATGCATAAAATGTATCTAATTAATGACTTTGAATCGGGGCACTTTTAATATGTCCCTTACTTTTTCGTCAATTTAGTGCTTAATAAACACTAAATGTAGTCAGGGCACTTTGAAATGACCCTGACTGACTGAACCGTAAATCGATCGAAAAACTTCATTTTGGTTGGGGAAAAGTAACAAATCGATATTAAAAGTAGTATTTCAGTACCAAAGAAATTATAGACAAGTTCACATATTTTCATTCAAATATAAATATTGTTCATAAGTATTGAACAATATTGCATTAGATGCAGTCATACAACGATTCTTACTCATAACATGAGCACAACATCGCAAATTTTGAATAAAATTTTAAAGATGGTTAGTAAATATGGTGTAATATTAAACAAATTCCTCAATTTTTTGAGAAATTGTGCCAATCCAATTATCCCAATTTAGTTCCAATCGTGTTAAGCGCAAATTAGGATCAATAGAGTTTGGAGTAAAAATCTTTAATACGTCTGAATTTCTTTTTTTTTTAATTTTCAATACAAATATATATTTACTCAACGAAATCGTCGCATACATTTATACCTCATCATATTTTCATATGACGTCAAGAAGGTAAAACTGATGGATCGCTAATATTGCTGAATTGACATTCATTATTTTCTACGCTGATAAGGAAATTATTATTTTTCTTCTTTTACTTCATGTTCTGTATATGGCCCCCGAAGTGGATGGAATTGGTAAGAAAACAGATTTATTCATATCATGTGAAGTCGTTTCATTTCGTTGTGGAAATCAAGAGCCAATAAATAATAAAATATTTGGGGTGACTCCTGCCAAGGAATCAAAGAATCCTGAAACTCTGAACTCATAGAAATACTATCAACGGTGCTGTATTTCCTGGGGTATTTAAGACCTTTAATCTTAAATCGGCATTAATTTGCAGCAAATGCATCTGTGCCGTCCCAAACAATATTCCCACTACTCAGCCATATGGCAGGAGCATTACAATGTGGCGTACACTAAATCGTAAATTCATCCAGTTACCAAACGGTTCCACCGACACGTATCAGTTTCCTTTGCCACACCGTGCATGTTACTGGAGCTTTCAACTTTATATCTTCATTTCATCACAGCAGAATTTTATTGAGATAAATGCCATAGAGTTGGCCTCGTAGGGTATCTCTCAGTAATTAAAAGCTGTCATGTATTGAAACATGCGATAAGATTAAGGTCTGTCACTCTTTCATTGCAAAAAAGGCCCATTTTAGTCAACTTGGTCTTCCAAAACCCAACATTTTTCAAATCCGCTTCGTTTTAAGAGCCAGTTCCTCTCCTAAAACCTCATACCATAGCATCTGTTCAGTGTAAAATAAGTTTGAGTCTTAAGGAGAAAAATGTAATACAACTATTGGTTTACATTAATGTCATTCTTATCAGCAGGTGTCTGGAGCCAGGCTTTACAGACCTTGACATTGGCCGTGCAGGGTTTACAGACTGACGTCCATCTCCAGGCAAGTACCATATTATGCTAACTCCAGTTTTACAGAAAATAGTCGACACAAAGTTTTAAATACCCATCTAATTGAGTTGACAAAAAATAAGTTTGATGATCATGAATTGCACCTAATACTAGCAAAATAATCACACATCATGATAAGAAAATAATTGATTGACATCTTAACTTTCGAATTATATGGTGACAAGCGTCAACCCTCGACAATTCAAAGATCAATATGTGTATGCCCGACCAAACGTACGTTAGCGCTTTTAGAAAATGACTACCACTCGTTTCGAATCCCTTTGCAGGTGCGAGAAAGCCAACTACTGCGTCAGGCACTATCCGAGTGTAAGATGTGTCATTATGAAGGTATAGGTGAGAATTTTACCGAATAGGAATATATTTCAACATGTATAATCCAACACACATATTATATATATATATATATATATATATATATATATATATATATATATATATATATATTTATAGCCACGTGCCCATTATTCTGTGTCGCGATTCACCAGAACATCCTAAGATGCATGAAATAACTAAGGCAAGCGCCCACTAGCATGTATCTGTATGCGCGCGTGTATACGATCTGGCGCCCTAGCTGGCCATGCACTAACTCATCCAGTATAACCAAATAGAACGGTAACAACCAGTGATTAGCTTTTTCTTGATGTTCGTGTTTCTGGTATAGTGCAATTTAAAGGAAGCAAGTTATTCGCCTGCAGGATTGCACAATTAATGGAAACCGTCAATTATACAACCTATATTATAATGTTACGACAAGGAAAGATGAAGGTAGATCTTTGGGATGCAATCCCCGACATTTAATATTAACACAGAATGTTTTCCTACACAGGCAATCCGGGTCATAACTGTGAAAATTCCAGGTCGTCTCACACTACTATAGAGGAATCGACAGTAAGACCACCACGGCCAAGAACCCCGGATGTTGACCACAAGAAAACGTGCAACGACAGACCGTGTTACCCCGGCGTCCAATGCACCGATCACAGTGATGGATTCAAATGTGGACAGTGTCCGTTGGGAATGGTTGGTAATGGAAAAGTCTGTGATGATCTAAACGAGGTATACACATCATCGTTGTCTTCATTTGAGTTGTTTTGGTATTTTGTTTGTTTCTGTTTTACTTATCATCACATTTTTATTGCCTAGTGACTTACATATGAAGCATGAGAGTTTGGTCTGTCATTGAACGTAGAGGGCTACCCATTTGACTTGTATGTAGAACTGCAAGGAAATTCCTCGCTAATATTTTCACTTTCTTGCAACTTCCGCAAAAGATTAATACGAGAAGTCGTTCTGAAATCTGTTCTTCTAGATAAGATGGCAAGAATATGTCTTTCTTTACAAAGAGCCTGCGATGCATCTGAAGAATATATCGTTTTGCATTTTTAATCGCTTGGTCAGCAGTCAACTTGTGTCTTCATTTGAAATGTATTTGTAATGGAACTTTTTGGAAACCTACACTGAAAGGAAATGAGAAACAATTCAATTTTAATCAGCTCCCCGCTTCTTTGAAGGCTGATATGTGTCATGAAGCGATGAGTTGCTTCAAAGCCAAGTGTATGATATTTCTGCACCATGTATCTTAGATGATAACATCGGTTTTTCTCATAGCATGTCCTATCTCCGCACTTTTATTCGAAAGATATGCCATTATAAAACTGACCATGTTTAGATTTTGAGTGGTAATCCAACCTTACAGTGATCTTTTTAAAAAAAAATGTACTACCGTTGCAGTGCGAATTGCAACCGTGTGATGCTTTGACGGTTTGTATCAATATGGACCCCGGATTCAGATGTACAAAATGTCCCGCTGGTTTTTCTGGTGAACAGATGGAAGGGATAGGATTCGACCCTGCCAGCAACAAAAACAGGTAAGGATATTGGCTATATATAAGCCCACGGATGGGATCTTTAACACTGTGTTGACAAACCCTTCGTATTTTCTCTGAATTTGTCACGGTAGACAGATATACTATCACTACCACTGTAAAAGTTTAAACAATATACATCTGTTCAAAAGCTTGTTTTTTTCTCCGTTTGGAATTTTTTCTCATCTTTTCGCCTTTCATGCTGGAATTCTGACTGTTTAATTTTCATGTTACCTTGGATTTTTTTTCAGGTTTGCGAGGACGTGAACGAGTGCAAAGAGAACAATGGAGATTGCGTTGCATATTCAAACTGTGTCAATACAATCGTGAGTTCATGATTTTACTTTTAAAATGTACGAAAAAATTAACTCACTCATATTGTGGATGCTATGTGTAGCTTTTTGTCCCGCTCTGCTATGTATGCAAATATGATTTCATAGTTGGATAATAGTACACTTCAAAAGTTCAAGAATTGGCCAATGTGTCTCTTTATCTGATTGACATGTAGCTAAATTTCGAGGCATACACCTTCTCAAAACTTTGCACAGGCATGTTCAAGCAATCGATATTTATCGAGGCCTCCCGTATGGTGATAAGATGTCAGCTAGCTTGCTCTACGTCATCTGAAGGTCGGTGTGTGTACATATCTTCATCCTTTCGGTTTTGGCGCCTGTTATCATTTCTGGAGACGATATTGAATCTCAAAAAATCAAGATTTGAAGGATAGTCATATACGAGGGCCAAAGCTACATGACATTAAATTAATCTGAGCGTTATAACCACACTTTTATTACCTCGTCAGACGTCATTCTATTTTGACAAATCCTGTGATGCTGTTTTGTGTCGATTCTTTGACTTGCTGTATCTTAGTGTCAACATTTGACTGGTAGCATTTCCCTACAAAATTCATTTATAAGAGATGTTTGTGAGATAGACGTCATCGCTCAAGTCCTTTAATGACTTTGCTGCATCTGATGACTGCTTGTGATAATGCCATCGAGAGTCGATGATATACGTAGCATTTGAGTGTCGAATCAGTACGCCAAATTTTATGAAGTGTACCTCTATACTATAGGGTTCTTTTTTCTGCGGGACTTGCGTGGAAGGATACACAGGGGATCAAACTACTGGCTGTAAGCCAATCAGATTATGTCCAGACGGTTCAATCAACCCGTGTGATGTCAATGCAGAATGTCTCGTACACAGAACACAACGTCTATGCGTGGTAAGTGACAGTTGGTCTCAGTATTCGTCAAATGGTATTCAGAAAATACATTTACAATTTAAGATGAATAATTCATTATTTTTGTTTTCAAAAATGGAGCATATTGGTACTGTTTGCCTATGAGCGCATACATTTAATATTTGTGCTTTATGTTTATTCTCAGTGTCATGTTGGTTGGGCTGGCAATGGATTTTTTTGTGGGATAGACTATGACATCGACGGATATCCAGATTCCGATCTACCATGTTTTTCTCGTCAGTGTGTTGCGGTAAGATTATTGCTTAAATAGAATGAATATCGTCGATGGCAGTGTGTTTACAGAATGACAAATAAGTGAAATAGAGAAACCAAGTTGAGTGCGTCGAGATAGGATGCATGCACTTTCTGGCATCTCGAGTCAGAAAATCACAAATATGGCCCATTGGAAAAAATCCCTATAAAGTGGGAGCTGGACGTTTTTAAATTTTATCAGCTCCCCATTTCAAATAAAGCTAGCCGCCTATATATGTGTTTACCTGTCTGTGTATGTCTGTCCCTGTCTCTCTCTGACTGTCTCTTGCAGCAACAAGAGAATGGCTTCTCGCATTCAATTTGCATTAAAAATATAGGATAGATAAGATTGTCATTGGAAATGGCCAGTACTCAGCACGTTTTGGCTAAATGACATAATAAACACTGTCGGTTCAAGTTCGATATAAGTTCTTCTTGACGGCAGTTTTAATGAATCTCACTTCACATACGATAGAAAGAAAGGTAGGACAAAGTTAAATATACATTTCTAGATTGCTTTGTTAATTGGTTTATTTTTTGAATAATTCATTAACCTTCGTAATCAGGGATGTGTATCCATGATTCCAATACCAATTTTGACATAAGAGCTGATAATACAGATCTCACCCTGATATGAGCATGCATGTAGACTTTTAATAGTATCCTGTCAGTTTCTGTCATGTTTTATGATGGACGTTACATGAAATGTATCGAGCATTACGTCACCAGCTTTGATCAAAGATTAGTCGCCATTTCAAAGATATGTGATTGTACAGAATTACAAAAACAGTAGCAGTGTGATAATGGAATGATGGTATGAATAATTGAAGAAAAGATACCTTAAGAAGCTACTATATTGGAGACGTACTTTTCTAAATTTTAATACAACATTTTTACCATTTTTTATGAATTTTTTCTGTAATTTTTTTATCATTTTGGACCAAATGGACATCACATTTCATTGGCTACAGTTTGTTATCAAAATTTTGACAAAAATCTGAAAAAAACTGAGAGGTGACAAAAATTGACTTTGGCGCTCAAAGGGTTAAAGTTTATGTCCCCTGACAAATTGTCCGCCGACATTGCCGCACGCAAGGAGGAAAGTCAGACCTTACGTCATGCTTTAAATATGTCAAGTTGTGGAAACGTACACAAACAATGCAACGTGACCGTAAAAATTGTTGAAAAACAAAATACTAATCAATGATTTACTTTGATTTTTTAGGATAACTGTCCATTTATTCCGAACAGTGGTCAGGAAGATGCTGATCAGGACGGTCTAGGTGATATATGTGACGATGATGCAGACGGTGATGGTATCCACAATAATCCAGTGAGTCAAGAAAAGCTTACATGTATTTATTTTCAGTACATAATGACATGCTCGTAAGAAATGTAGTGATTTTCTGTGTTGAAACTCACCGTATGATTGGAGCTTATTAGCAATACTTAAAACGGTAATCGTTAGAATGTCCATAACTATGTATCATGTCGTCTACACTGTTATTATAGCTACTGTACAGTACCTCCTAAGCTCTAAAATTGTCCAATATTTTTGTCGCTTAAAGGCGACGATATGTACTATACTGGGTAACTTTTGTTGTGTAAGAAAATCTTCAATGAGTTGAAGTAAAAAGTAAGTTATTTATGACAATTGCTTTTTTAATTTTTTGCCCTAAAAATGAACCAATAAAGACTGTAGCCTTGCCTTGAAATTGCTAGTTTCGCGAGCGTTGTGTAACAAATCAAATCCAGTAGGTTTTTTTCGTATAGACACAGACAGGGGATGCAGACATTCATCGAGAGACAACGACAGAGACACAACTAAAGACATCAAGAAAGACATAGACACTGACAACACTGAGAGGTCTCTCTCGTACTTGTACTCCTAAGACCGAGGGGTAAAATTTGACAACTCGTGCTTGCATGACGATTGAGACAGGTTCGAAAAAAGTGAGAAAAACCTCTAGAGTCAAAATTATAAACTTATGGTAGTACGCCTCGAAACTTAAAGACTTACGCTTTGCTAAAACTTATTTTAAGGAAACTTTAGACAATTCTCTTTAAAATCAAGAAAGAAAAAAGGATCGCCGTGCAAATTTTGATAATAGAGAGAGGAAAAATTATCTTAGATTTGCTGATATTAGAAATTCAAAATGGCCGACATTGCTGAGTTAACTCTATGCAGCAATATAAAATTGTCGATTTTCATAAAAGTAAGCCAGTGAAAAGTATATTTCCCCCATGGATTCCAAAATTAGCCGCCACAAGTGGTAGATCAGAAATGTCTTGTAAAAGTTTGAGAGTCAAATATCTTTCCATGAGGCTCATTGTACTTTATGTTTGCGATGATGAGAAGAGAAACTGTATTTTTTAAATCCAATGATGTCATCTCTATCAATAAAATGCGGCTCATATAATGAATCTGTGTTCACATTATATCATGATACTTGAATATCGCCAAAAGTCTCAATTTGTGTATCTCTCTTTGGTCGATATAAGCAAAATCAATCAACTAATTAATTTGAAAATTTCAGTGTCAATTTATTTCACAGACTCTAAAGCCCAGTCGTGTGCGGGCGCTCCGTACCCCCGCCCCCGAAAACACGGGGGCGGAGGTACGGAGCGCCCGCACACGACTGGGCTTTACAGTCTATTTATTTCAATGAGAGGCCAAATGAGTGCTCAGGCTTAACGGCTTGGCAATAGAAATCGAAAATGTTGGTTGACATTGTAACCGAATCGAAAGTTTGCCAATAAATGTTCTTTTTTCCCCTTAGGATAACTGCCCCCTCGTGAATAACCCTGATCAAACTGAAGACGATAATGACGTAGTTGGAAATGCTTGCGATAATTGTCCAAGCATTGCCAACCCGTCACAAAGGGACACGGACATGGATAGACTCGGGGACGCTTGTGATGCCGATATGGACAACGATGGTAAGAATCTCAAATATCCGGCTAATTCTAGATGTTTTCTGATATGTTAGGTGCCATTTTCATGCTGCTACTTCGTCAGCACTGTGAATTAGATTTTTCGAAAGAAATGATATGTATCTGCATCATGATAAATAAATAGTCAGAATATGCTTGACGACAGTAAATTCTCTGTTTTGCGGCCGCACATGTAGGTGCTACGGGAGTTTTCAAAAACGATACATACTTTTGTCGCAAGAAATTCTTTGTTAACGTTGGCGGTGTACATTGCGACACAGTACAATACTTGTTTACGGCAGTCGAATTTCAGCTGTCAAAACATCTGGTGACCGTGACGTTACTGTAAAATAGTTATTACAAACAATACCAATATGAAGCGTTATTTGATATCTTGACGGCAGGGTATTATTCGAGCATTTTGCTGAATTTGCAAAAGTGATAGAATCATTCAGTGAACAAACAAGAAATTTAAGTCTTATAAGAAAATGTTGATTGAAGGGTACAAATGAAAATATCCTAAGTTTATTTGTCATTTTATAATGAGTGACAAAGAAATTTGCATATTATTGTATGACAAAACTATCAACCAAAGGTGACGTGAGTTTGTGTAAATGCTATGAGTGTGTTTCAACAGTTTACCCGCCCAAGCTTCAAAATTTCCAGTGGAGACAAAACTCATGATATACTCACTTTTGCTTCATCGTGAATCGGTGGGACGTTTATGCATGGAAGGCAGAGCGATATCGACGCCATGCAGGCCAGCCTTTCAAATTTTTAGGGGTTCAGGTAGTCTGTCGCAATGAGACACAGTACAATGTTTTGTCCCAACGAATGACCAGCGACTTTAGGATTATTTCCAAAGTTATAGGTAATTTCAAGTTACAAAATGATACCACGTTCCAGGTATTCTGAACGAAGATGACAATTGTCCGATCACTCCGAACATAGACCAAGAAGACACCGATAAAGACGGGATTGGCAATGCCTGTGATAACTGCCCCAATAAACCAAATAAAGACCAAGTAAGTTGAATTTTACAGAATGGTTTCTATTTGAAAAGCTAGAAATAAATAAATAAATAAATAAGTAGGGAGGTACATTTAGAGACAGATGTGTCGATAAATGAATGAATGAATGAATGAATGAATAAATAAATAAATAGACCGGGATGAAAGAAATTTAATAAATTAAAAAAAGTACACGGACGTGGTGTTGCAATCGTAAAAATTTGAAAATTAATGCTTTCAAGCGGCTCACAATATTTCAAACTGATACTGGATAGTCCGTCGACATCCTTACGTCATAATTTTTGCAAAAGACCGACACAAGAAAAAATTGATCGAGTCTTCTGCACATCCCATGTCGATAATTGTACAGACATCAACTGTGGCTTGGTTTCACTGCAGGATTGAGAACATGAAGTTATCTAGAAAGTGTGCGCGTCAAGTTTCATAACTGCATATCGACCGCCATTGTTTCTGTATTAATTGCAGGGTGACGAGGATGACGATTTGGTTGGGGATCTTTGTGACACCAATGAAGACAGGTATATTTTTATTTCGATGAAATTAATCATCCCTTTTCAGTAATGCAAATCTTGTTTCATTATTATGAATGGGGATCATTATGGTAAGCCATACTTTCATCTGATGTATAATGTCTGACTACGTTTTTTCCTTATATTTGGCATCAGTGCTTAATTTTTGAGGAATCTAAGTTCTTAATTGTTGTTTTTACATTTTTGGAAACAGGAGACTGTTGTCTTGATAGCAAACACATCAGGTGTACTTTGAAAATAGTACAAAGGCAAGAAATTGTCATTCTGCACCTTATAACAAAATCAAACTCACTTTTGTCATTTTTTTGCTTTCCAGGGATAAAGATGGCATTCAAGACGATTTAGACAACTGTCCCGATATAATCAACACTCCGCAGTTGGATACGGACGGAGATGGAAAAGGTTTACAAGATAGCTTACCTAAGTTTTAATTGGATACACAGATGGTAGCTACTGTCCTGTATACAAGTTTAAGCAATGAATCGGTAAAGCGTAGCCAAATAAAAGTGTATCCATATACAGCAAAAGGACAGTCTAGTTTGGATATATGAGCCTTCAATACAGGGACGTTGCCGTAGTTAATGTAGAGATCACCAAATGAGGTTAAGGAAAGTTCAAAAGTGCTGTGCATATTTCACGAATACATTTGAATTCCTAGCTCTAGGAGCCTGACCTTAAGATTTGACTTTTCTAGCCTCAATATGATTGTGAACACTTTTTAGAACATTCTGCATATTTCTACGCCGATACTGAATTTGCGATGTCACCATGCAAGCGTCATATTACTTTCTCCTTTGTTACTAGGCGACGCATGCGATGATGATGACGATGGGGATGGTGTGGAAGACGAGGATGATAATTGTCGACTTGTACCAAATCGTCTCCAACTTGATTCTGATGGTAAGGCATTACTGACAGTCTGACGAACCTTGTTACCAGTTCTTACATTTTAAGATAACAGAAACTACCTGAGCTACTCTATAATTTGGATATGTCATTGAAATCTTTGGTGAGAACAATTGCTCTGAAAAAAGTGAGTTGGTAACATGCAAAGCCACTTTAATACGGTTGCTGTATTGCGAAATTATATGCATAAAAATAACGCAAATAAACAACTTTGATATTTGTCACACTATTCACACATTAATTTTCACCATTTCCATCCAAGGTGATGACAGAGGTGATGCATGTGACTCAGATTTCGATGACGATGGAGTGGACGATGTTGACGACGCTGTCCTGAAAACCCCCATATTACATACACAGATTTTCGGGCTTTCCAGTCCATTGCTTTAGATCCAGAAGGCGATGCCCAGTACGACCCTAAATGGGTCATCTATGATCAGGTATGCCAATTTATACATTTTGTGTTTTTTTTGAATGCAGATCACCTTCTTCTTAAGCCACGTTCAAATTCGGTAATTCAGAGTTCAGATTCGAACTCATATACCACGGTATCTTCTCAATTGGAAAATAAGTCTACGATCAAAATCTCTCGGTTACATCCCTGCTACCACGGCCAGAAATAATACCGTTAGCTGCAATGACTACCATTTGACCTTAATTAACACCATTAAAGTTTGCTTGACGTTTATCGTCATTGACGAATTAAATAATATAATTAATATACACAGAGGTCACTGAGAAAAAGTGATCTTCCTACTGCTATAGGCAAAGCGAATCGGCCTGTGGATGGCTTGACATACTGTCGAGACAAAGGATAGTTATCATTTTAATGCCACAAGTTTCATCCTACCGCTGACACCACGCCAGTAAGTGGACAAACACGGATGAACCGAAACGTGTTTTATTATTAGCCAACGACAGAGAGTGAGCCAAAGACACCCATGATTCAATATAATGCTATACATAGGGTGTACACAGGGCCTACTTGCGTTAGACATTGCACGATGTCCTTTGGTCGATTCTATTATCACATATCCGGCAAACTCTCTCAAAGTCAAGTTCTTTGTCATATTTTCATCTCAGGGTCGTGAAATAATCGAGGTTGTGAACAGTGATCCTGGCATTCTGGCAGCATATCATCGCTTCGGTGGCGTCGACTATGAGGGCACATTTTTCGTCAATACTCAAAGAGATGATGATTATGCCGGCTTCGTATTTGGTTACCAAGACAACAGAAGTTTCTATGTGTTGATGTGGAAGCAGAAAGACCAAACATATTGGAAGTCTACGCCATTCAGAGCTGTCGCTCAGCCAGGAATACATTTAAAGGTTTGTGTGAAATCATAAGTACAACCGTCATGTTACATACAAAGTGGATAGCTTACTCCAGATTCTGCGTGAGAGTGTCACGTGAGAAGCCGACAGAATTCAGAAAGTTTCAACGAGGACTGTTTAGACATTGCAGTGTCCTTTCACACATATTTTGGAGTCTGTAATGATTTCAATTGGGCATACTGGTATACATAATTATCCATATATTATATATATATATATATATATATATATATATATATATATATATATATATGTATATCATATTATTCTCAACAGGTAGTGAAATCACTGACAGGACCGGGTGAAACTCTGAGGAACTCACTTTGGAATACTGGTGACACCGAGGGGCAGGTAAGAAAGTTCATATTGTGGTAAGTATTGTTGGCATAAGAGTATTTACAAATGTATCGTCTGTAAACAGTTTGTCTTTCCGTGAGTCCTGTCGCCTGGGTATAATAAACGCTGTTTTAATAGACAAATATCGAACTTTTGATGTTTTGATTATTTTTTATAAAACGAAATTTTTTTCTTATTATCCGTCCGTAGTATGTTGAAATGCAACTACTAACACTGCCAATGCCACGCATTGTGTTAAGTAATTTTATTGTTGACAATTAAATGAAAACATCAAATTGTCAATAATAATCTTGGAACATTGCACACATGTATAGAAAAGGCGAATACAAATTCTTTGACATAAGACCCTGTATTTTACACACACACACACACACACACAGTGTTAGTAGTTGCACACACACACACACACACACACATTGGAAATTCGGTGGACTTCTAGTGAGATTCGAACTCGCAATCTACGGTACTAACTCACCTGGCAAAAAAGTCAGCTGAGCACTTATTCATATTTTAAGACTTGTTGGAACCAGAGAATTAATTCTTACTAAACTGTAGTAGAAAACATATTTAAGCTTTAGATTTTTCTTTTAAACAAATCAAATAGTACATCGATAGAGCTTTATGCAACAGTTACTGTATATGACTAAAAGCACCTGCAATAATAAGACAGCAATCTTACCCAAGTAACTCTCATTTGAGTCGGGAATAATATTCTTCTTGTCATTGTCTCCAGGCGACATTGCTGTGGACTGATCCAAGAAACATTGGCTGGAATGATACAACGCCATATAAGTGGAAAGTATTGCATCGGCCAACGATTGGCCTAATTAGGTAAGAGGAAATAGTTGAGATTACCATAGACGTGTGGATATGCCTTAAGTAGCCGTATACTCGTGGAAAAATCCGTAACATTTTTTAGTCGGACGCAACCTCGTGGAGTCGCCAGTCTGTTTTCGCATGTCAATGTAACATGGTTCGGCATCACAGGCGCTCCTTAGCTGGGTAGTCTGCTAAGTAGATCGATTTTCGGATCGATCTATTGATCCCGTAGTCGATATGCCCGCCACTGCAACCTAAATACTCACTCAGTATTTAGGTTGCAGTGGCGGGCATATCGACCACGGGATCAATAGATCGATCCGAAAATCGATCTACTTAGCAGACTACCCAGCTGAGGAGCGTCTGTGTTCGGCATCTATTTATCTAGGTCACGGTGTTCAAGAAACAATGAAAAACGTATTTTTTTATTCTGAAAGACATCTTACTAATCTGTCAGAAATAGCATTTTAAAGCCTTGACAAGAAACTCGGGTGTTTACTTGTAGAGTTAAACTGTATGAGGGCGCAAGTCTGGTAGCTGACTCCGGGAACATTATCGATACCACCATAAGAGGAGGCAGACTTGGTGTGTTTTGCTTCTCACAGGAAAATGTCATCTGGTCGCAGATGTCCTACAGATGCAACGGTAAGTTCACGACAATCGTCACACAATACATTGAACTCCAGCGTCTGCCGTAAATGTAGGGTTTTCAGGAGAATTTTTTCATAGGGAGAAATAAATATCGTGGCCGGGAAAAAGGGCAAGGCAAAAGCCCGGATGTAGTAGAAGACCAGTTGACTGTTCTGACTATAGCCATTTTTAACTGTTAATAGCTGTTATTGGCCAGCCTGTTAGCTAGCTACCAGATAGCTATAGACAGGTCTGAGAATGGGTTCAGAAAAATAAACAAAAGAAACAAAAAAACCCCAAAATCTTGTTGGTGTAACCATCACGGAGGTGTAACTAATGTAAAAGAACTGTTCCAGTTGTCAAATTTCAGCCAACAATTAAAACGCGGTTTAACATTAGAATTGCTGCTGAACATCTCAAAATTGGCTAGTCTAGCAATCCCGCACCTTTATGACTTTGTTGTCCACCAAGTTCTGACTCCTTCTGTTTGCCATCTTCATGGTCGACTTGACAATTCTGTCATTAGAGGGCGCTCTCTACGACAAGAGGGGTGGAGGATAGAGAGAGCACCCTTAAACGAAGGGTTTTTCTGTCTACCTTCATAGGACATGCATCTGTATTCACAAACAGTTGTGACAAATTTGTATGCAAGCGTTCAATTTAGTTCAGTGAGATTTTGGTGAGCAAATTGACAACGAAAAACCCTGATATCGATAATAACAATAATCACGACATTTGTTAAATGAAACCTCAATTGACTTACTGTAACAACTTATCAAAGGACTGATACAGAAATACTTGATTATACGATACATGTTTTGAGTAAAGAAGGTTGTAAATATTTTCATATATTTGTATGTTTCAATGTTTCAGATGAAATCCCAGAAGACTTTGAGATTTGATCTACAGGTTACTCAAGCTGAATTCCTTACACAAATACATCTCATTGTTAACCCTGCAACTATTGGTTTTACTCAAACTGTTGGTTACTCTGTAACATACAAATGGCATTTCTTTGCAAGGTTTACTGTATGTGACACTATGTAACCAGAAAAACCACAGACATTTTCAGATGTGACTCATTGATAGCATAATGTTAATTTTGTTAGTAGATTTTTGAATGGCTAAACTGTAGTTCAGGCACTTCCACCTTTCTTTAGGTCTGATTTCAATTATTATCGAATTAATTAGTCTAAATGTACCTGAAGTTGTCACAAATGAGTAGATAGAAGGAAGTTTACACTTGTGCTGTGATGTATAGAAATTGCAGAACTTCCAAATAGCTAAACTTTGAAATATTCTGAACTTTTTGTTAAATATATAAGATTATTTCTTCTTTATATTCTACACTGAAGTAAATTGACAACCTAAGCAAGACATTTGATAACCGTCAAGGTGAAAGAGCAAAGTAAAGAATTATCTTCCATAAAAGATAAACCTGACCATTTGTCTCTGTGTCTTCTTTAATCTACATGGTAATGTTGTTTCTTGTCATTATACCATTCCTTTCCTTAATAAATGCACAAACATGATGAAATATCTTTGAGCAGTAAGCATGCATCTGGAATGAAACCGAGCACTATGGGAACTCTGTATCTAGAATGAAAGTGTGATGACTCCTTTATATAGTGAATAAAAATGAATGGAAATTTTAAAGTTGTTATCATTGTGCCTTGAGTACACCAATCTATTGCATTGTATTATTCTTGTATTTCATTCCTGACCCATGGTTTGTACTAAACAGTTTCACTCTCGGTCACACTACCCTCTTTTTCAATTAAAGATGTGAAGCGTTTTGTAATCCCAATTTATTTTGGTCCATACATGACTCACAATAGATTAAAGCACATACTGCAAACCATACATCATGTTTTCTTACTTTGCTATTGTAATTATTTTTCTTTCATTTATGTAATATTTAATGGCCTATCCCTTCCATGTGTAATTCACAAAGCTGCCTGTTTTACATATTCACACACGTTAGCTCTTGCTACTATACCCTCCACGCTCTCCCTAATCACAGCTCATCCAGAGTGTCAACTTTAATTTAATTTTTCCGATTATAATCCACATTAAATCAAAGAAAAGGCTGCAGTTGCCAGTCACTTTTTATGCTTGAATCGACCAGACTCTCATGACAGAATGTTCTCTTGCCAGATACACTACCTCTGCCAAAAACCCCTCCCCCAAAAATCCCAGACTGTGCAGGAATTTGAGGGAAGAGTTTAATGGAAGTAACCTCTCTATGGGAGTGACATCACCTACCTTTCTCACATTCCTGGCTGCTGGGAGTGCGGGATCGAGAGTGTGGGATAAATCGATCCCACACTCTCAGAAACCGTCCCACACTCTGCAGTAAATATTACACGACCTCTGATTGGATGATAAGCAGTCTGTTTTGTTCCATGCGCAAAATGTTATCCAATGGCACGACGAGTAACACACGGACTAGAACTACAAAGTAAGCAGGTCAAAGTACAGCGGCAGACGACAGAGTTGTCACGATTTTTGATAATATTGTACGTGTCCAATATGAATTTAACGCATTTTGTGGTCATGTGAGAAAAAGAATCTCACACACCAAGGACCTGGGATCAGATTTCTCACACTCGTTGGGGGTATTTTGTCTCACACGAGCCGCAGGCGAGTGTGAGACAAAATATCCCCAACTCGTATGAGAAATCTGATCCCAGGTCCTTGGGATGGTGAGATTCTATTAGTCTTTGGATGTGACATCACATGCTTTCCCCACACCACCCCAACATCTCCATCATTTATTTCTGGAGATAAGAGGTCGAATTATTAAAGTGGTTGAATCGATAGGGGTTGTATGGTACCTGCTGCGCTTCAGACCACCATGCACCCAGCGACATCACTAGCATATCAACATGACCTAAGTTTGTTTTTTGTGACAATTGAAAACCTGGATGATGTTTCTTACAAATTTGTTCGACAGTCCACTTGCGTTTAAAACGCATTCGTTGAACGAAAGTGACTACACGTCGACATTGCTGGCCACCACATTACATACTGCTTATTTGTAGTGTGCAATAACACGTCATATGTCAACAACAACATCGCTTTTTGGACGCTTTGAGATTCAGGAGATGAAGCCACCGATAAGTAGAACAAAGAGTAATATATAATGTCCAGGTCCACTTGATGTAAAGCAGTGTCAAAATGTGTGTCTGAGCAGGAATAACCTCCTTTATTATACATTGAAAGTCTGAACAGTGTGTGCCAAGGCTGTTTCCATTTTTATTTTCTTTTTTCATTAAAGAACTGAACACTCTGATATATCCATTCAGAATGATTAGCAGTTGAGTACAACTTGTACAGGAATTCCACCTACAGTGTTTTTCCTCAGCCCTGATGACAACACCTTATGCTTTTAAAATTTTGTAAAACAGATGGCATGAGAAGCTAAGGTCAATCCAGACAAGACAAAAAAAATAACTTTTTCATGATTGAAAGGACATTATCATACCTGCAAAAGACAAACTACTGGATCAGGAAACAAATGAAGAGTACATTGCCTTTCTAAAGGGCTGTAAGTGAGGTTGGTATGTAACCCTGGGCAATGCTTGATCCTTAACTTATCATTCGCCAAGTGTGAGCCATGTACCAACTGCATTTCAATGCCTCCTCAAATTACCTTCATGCCTTCGGGCACACAATGTAAATATTATCTATTGTTATATCTCTTTTCATGATTAATATTGCTATTGTGCAAAATATATCCTGTATAAAAGTACAAGTCACCATAATTTTTTTAAAAATCTGATATAACTGTTAATAATTTCAAGTGTAAACTGGTTATATATTATATGGTTTATCAAAAGCAATGGCAAGAAGTAACAAGTTTTTGTGAGATTAAAACTATCACATTCATATGAAATACACAAATTTTAAAAAAAGCCCTGAATCTTCAATACAGTCTGTGAAGTCACTTAATATCTGCATTCTAAATTGTTGTTAGATATGAAATCATTCTTTCTCAAAGAGACTGGTACTCGGACCTTATCGCATTATTGACCTTTGTTGGACATGACCTTTAGTCATGTACAACTGGGTAGGATGCACAGTCTGCTAATCCACACATATTCTCACCACGTTTGATCCAAAAATATCTGAGGAAAGATGACATTGAGAATTGTCTTTAAAGGAAGCTTTTGTACAATTGTAGAGGTGTATATATATACCTACGTTAAAATACCTAACTTAAAATATTTAGTCAATATATATATACACACACACACACACACATATATATATATATATATATATATATATATATATATATATATATATATATATATATATATATATATATATATATATATATATATATATATATATATATATATATATATATACACAAACACACACACAGTTATTCCCATATTCCAAAAATCATCACACAATAGCAAGGTAATAATTACGGTAATGTATAAAATTTCTGGGTGATATCGTGCCCATGAAAGTCCTGGTCAGCTCTCCAAGAAACCATTGTCATGTGATATCTTATACATGTACGCCCCACTCAGCTCCCTCATAAACCACGGTGATAACTTATTCATGTAAGCGCCACTCAGCTCCCCCAAGAAACCATGGTGATATCTTACCCATGCAAACCCCAGTCAGCTCCCCAGGAATTCTTGACGATCCAATACTTCTCACCACTTTCAGTTTCATTGAACCCTGTGGCCAGCACAGCGTGGTTCACATGCTCTGGACTCTTTCTGCATAGTTTACTATCAACAAAATCAAATGGTAACTAATATCAAGTAAAAATATATACAGTGCTAAAATATTCTTTTGAGTTTCATAACATTCTAGGCACATTGGCAAGAAGGGATAAAAATAGCGTCAATGACACTGTAGCTCCCATCCTGGACTATTTAGTGTTTGTTCTCTGGTCAGATATTTGAACATGTGTGAAAGGGATAAAGTGCATGAAGTGAAAATACTTAAATGTAATGTACTGGAGACAGTGAAATATGTTTAATGTATTTATTCAGAATATAAAATGGAAAAAATAATAATAATAATAATAATATTTAATTCTTAAAAAATGCACTCCACAAACGTCTCAGTGCGCTGAACACAAGTATTTAAAAGATACAAAAACAGCTAAAAACTCAAAAAACTACAATTATGAGTAAAACTTGGTAAAAAGATGGGTCTTCAAACAACGTTTAAAAGAAGTAACATTTCTGGCACAACGAATTTCTGAAGGCAGTGCATTCCACAGCAGAGGAGCACATACCGAAAATGCTCTTTGACCGTAGGACTTATTAAAATATCCGCGAGGAGTTAAACGCAATTTCTCAGAAGATAGCAGATTTCTTGACGGTACGTACAGATCAATTAAATCGGTCAGATAAAGCGGTGCATCACCTCTAACAATCCTAAAAGTAGTCAATAAAATTTTGAATTGAATACGAGCTTTCACAGGTAACCAGTGTAAATTAATGAAAACGGGTGATGTGGTCATATTTGCGTGTACCTGTGACGAGACGGGCTGCTGCATTTTGAACAGACTGCAGACGGGTCAGCGGGTCATTTGAGATGCCATAGAACAGACTGTTACAATAGTCAAATCTAAAATACAGAATTAGATATATCGAATACTGTGATACAACCATTAACTCAACAAGTCATTTACAATGACATAGTCCCCACTTGTAATAGGAGTATAAGTCTTGATGGGGCAGGAAAATGTGGTCATTAAGAAGTATCACTGGAGTGTATATGTTGACATCTATGGGCACATAGGTCTATGTCATTGTTCCCAATTTGAAACACATGTCTAAGTTATGGTTCTAAATCGGAAAAAAAGATCAGACCTCTAGCAGTATTGGCCAGCCAAGAAATACATATGCACATTATAAATGAGGTACAAGATGTGACATCTTAAGGTCTAATATCCTATCAAAATTGGAGGGTATAGAACTTGTGGTTACTGAGATATGCATATATATGTATAATCAAGGTCAAAGGTCATCGAGGTCACATGACATTTTGAAAAAAAAATCATATTGCTAATTAATCCCTATATGCCAAAAAATCAGATCTCTAGCTCTATTCGCTTGCCCAGAATTAGATGTGTACATAATTGATGAGGTAAAGCGTGTGTTGTCATAAGGTCTCCCATCTTACTAAATACAAAGGACATAGCACTTGTGGTTACTTATTTATTGACATAAACATATATTTTAGGTAAAAGGTCATCGAGGTCACATGACATTTAATCAAAAAATTTCTCTCCTATAGTTATCCCTATATACCAAAAATCAGACATCCAGCTCTATTGGCTTGCTCAGAATGAGATATGTGCATAATTATTGAGGTACAGTATGTGGTGTCATAAGGTGTCCAATCATACAAGGGTGTAGCACTTGTGGTTACTGAGTTATGGACAAATATGTATATTTGAGGTCAAAGGTCACCGAGGTCACGTGACGTTTTGTCAAAAAAATTGTATTGCTAAGTTATCCCTATATACCAAAAATCAGACCTCTAGCTCTATTGTCTTGCTCTAAATTAGATATGCGCATAATTAATGAGGTACAATATGTGGCGTCATAAGGTGTCCCATCATACCATACATGAAGGGTGTAGCACTTGTGGTTATTGAGTTATGGACAAATATGTATATTTGAGGTCAAAGGTCACCAAGGTCACGTGACATTTTGTCAAAAAAATTGTATTGCAAAGTTATCCCTATATACCAAAAATCAGACCTCTAGTTCTATTGGCTTGCTCAAAATTAGATATGCGCATAATAAATGAAGTACAATATGTGGTGTCATAAGGCACAAGATCACTAATTCACTTCCGGGTTCGTTACCTACAGAGATAGTTCGGAAGAAAAATAGTGCAGACCTTGAAGTTTTGATATCTGCAGGGATGCTTGTTTAGTTTGAACTTTAACGTCAAGAATTTTTGTAAAGATATTTTTCTGCCTGAATCAAAATGCAGACTGTTGTGAATAATGGCTGAAGCATTTGGTGATAATATGAGGAGTTCTAGGACCCATAGAAATCATAACAATAAGCCTGAAATTTGTCAAAAAAACCACTGAGGGCGTTATTTTCATCGCTATCTCAAAATTTCCGTGGACTTGCCCACACAGTCAAGCTGACATTGACCTAACACCTGTTAAGAGGATTCGTGCCGCTGAATGTTTTAAAATAGGAAAATCGAGCTCAACGCTACTGTGGTGGCCTATGGGAAATAATCATACCATATATGAAGGCTGAAGCACTTGTGGTTACTGAGTTATGGACAAATATGTATATTTGAGATCAAAGGTCATCAAGGTCACATGACATTTTGTCAAAATATCCGAGATATATGCGTGAACGGATGGACTCACGGATGGACGAACAGACGGACATGACCCAATCTATAAGCTCACTGGACTTCATCCGTGGGGACTAAAAATTGTGTCACTGCATCCTTTTTGCAATATGAATACGATGAGAAACTAAATTTTTATTTTTCGTGGCCTTATACATGGGAGTCTATGGAAATCTGCCTTATACATGGGAGTCTATGGACGTGTAAACTAAAAATATGCAAATTTCACCACGATTTGCCCAAATTTGGGAAAGGTCACTCCTATGCACTTCCATACCAAGTTTCAAATCAATCGGACTTGTGGTTTCAGAGAAGAAGATTTTTTGACCAAAAATGGGAGAAAATTACAAAAAAAATTCATGAAAAATAGCAAGTTCAAGATACTGACCCAAGATGTGCACAATCATTTCATGTCAGCCCAAAGTACTTACATGCTAATTTTTCATGTAATCTGCTCAGTGGTTATTGAGTTTTTTCAATTGTTTTTACATTTTTTCACTTAATTTGCATATTTTTGGCAATGACAACTTCATTTGAACAAAATCTCATCTACAGCCCATCATCCATGTACACACCAAATATCAAGATAAAATGTACAGCAGTTTTGGAGTTTTCGATGTTGACGGACAGACATACAGACATACAGACATTTCCCTAGCCTATAAGAATAGCTTCCATTGCCATATATACATATGGCTATGGGAGCTAAAAATGTACCAATTGAACCAGAATATCTGTAAGCCTGTGATAAAAACTGCCTCACATAGAAGTTTGAAATAAATTTTTCACCAATAGTCCTGCAAGATTAGCCACCTATTTCAATTATCGCTGTCATCAGTTTAAAATTTGCTCTGGTGATAAAATATTAAAGGCTCTCCTTTCAGTCTTAGTATATGATCCTGTAATTGTACCAAGTTTGGGTTAAATTTACCGTAGTCTGCTGTACCGTATGGTCAATGGGTTTCAGTATGTATAAGCCAGTACTGTGAAATTTGAAAGTGCCAATGGTTTCACAAAATGGACGTGCAGTGTTCAGCAGACTCAGTACAATAGATCACGTGATACGAGCAAAACAAACTACCATGTTCAAAAATGTGTGGAAATACGCATATTTCTATGTGCATTTGTGCACATGGTTTTACTTGTATTGTGGTTTGTTTGAATTCTGGGTTTAAACTACTTGCTTATAGCCCAATATTGGCGGGCGTTCTTATCAAAATTCCATTTTAGCTGAATATCACAACTCAATCGGTAGGCAGCTGAAGCGCTGTATTTGATGATGTATTTGCTATTCAAGTAGTACAGGTCATTTAGATACAGGGTAATAAATCATTATGACTGCTCAATGATTGGACCTGGCTTTATAAGACTGAAGGTAGTTCATGGATTATTTGACTCCTTCATTGCATTACCTGCTGTAAACTCCCCTTTTGTAAAACTGGAAATCAATAGACACATCATAGGCTATGCTGACTGGCCCATGGTTGTAAACAGCATCCAGTATGCCACTTTCATCTCCCTGGAAATGCGAGGATGGAGAAATATCAGTTCCTGTAATGCTTTCCTTATCAAATGGCCTTGATCGATAGATTACCCTGTACTGTTTCAATATCAACACTGGGTTGGGTTACCTTGCCTGGGATGCAGGGTGTCAAGCATCCTTTACATGTTACAGATAGGGTGCTGAATATAAATGACATCCTGCCCAATGCCAGGACATAGAGTGGTTCTCTAAATGTGTGTCTACTGGTAGACACTAAGACGGGATGGCATGGGATCTACCAAATAATAGCTTTCTTTTGTTAAAATTCAAAGTAAGACCCAATTATAGAAACCATGTGCCAAAAGGAATGCATTAGAAACACATGAAGGCAAAATCAAAAACAACAAAAGCGTTTATCCATACCTGTGTCTGCTATACACAAACTCAATGCTTCTTATCATACTTATAATCTTTGAGGTAAACACGGATCATTCATCTATGTTGTATTTGTTAAAATTCAGAGTATTCAGCTTTGATATTTGGCTCACATACAGGAAGTCATATGTAGATATGCAAATGAACTAATTATGATATGTCACACTAATCAAACTTCCAGCTTGACGAAATGTAAGTATGATATGAACTTGTTATCTTTGATAAGAAATACTGCTTTGAAGAAAGTGTGTTGGCTAAGTGTAATGCCATCTTAAGAACACTTGAAATGTACTTTTAGGATAATTACCATAGTTATGTTGACTATATCTGCAACATAGGCAACTGTCTTTGAACTATTAAACTTACACTTGCCTTCCTAAAAATCAATATAGGAAGAATGGATGTTTGGTTAGTTTATGATCATGAAATCATTTTGGCAAATAGCTTTGATCTTTTCACTAATTGCGCTAAAAAATAATTATGGCTTACAAAATAATTTTTGTAAATTTTAGATGAAAATGTAAGGGAAACTGGAAACTGTAGGTCAAGGTCAACGTGGTAAAAGGCTCTTAGGCTTGAATGTGCCTCGAAATTGAAAGACTTAAACTTTTTGCCCAAACTTTCCTCAAGAAAACTTTTCCTTCAAAATGAGCCCCTACAAGTGCTAGACCAAAATTGCATTCAAAAACTTTGAGAGTTGATACCTGTCGAAGAGGCGTATTCTTAATTTGGACATTTGGTGTGTCTTTTATCAAGAGTAAAAGCCACACAAAATGCAATTACCATTCTTACAAGACAACATCAATACAGATGAAATATTTTGCCAGTATCTTAATACAACACTTACCCAGCCTTTGTACGGATAGTCGGCTTCAGATTCTAAACCATTGTTGTATTTGATGTATTCAAATGCTTGAGATGGCAGACCACTGTATTAGGAGATATTACGTATCAGATTGACATATATGTTGGCTTGCAGACTTTTATATTATTTGGCCAGGACCATGGGTTCCACCAAGCATTCAAAAGGCTCATGGGACAAACAAAACCGTGTGTACAAACGAGCATCCATTTCGCTATGCTTTTTTTCACATGGATTTGCTTGGTCCACAATCACATGATTATTTGGGCGTAATGAGTTCTTAGAACACCATGTGTCCTTTTTCTGTTAGAGGTGAACCATTATCTGTTTATTCAGTGCTTTACCTGCGTGAAATTGCACTTAAAATTCTCACCCATGACAATGCACAATTGGAAAAAATGTTCATTTATTTGCCTATCAATTGTCGGTTGATTCTTGCATAATTTGTTTCTGACATATTGAATTTACATAAACTTTGTTTTTCTTGAGTACAGATCCTAAAACAGTACTCTACTTAAATTGAGTCAAGAAATCTCAATTCATCTTTCTGTGAGCAAAGACTGAATAAGACAAATGTGTGCAATCAACCTACACAATATAGATTTGAAAAAATAAATGAACATCATATTTAAATATTTTCAGATTTAAAAAGAAGTTTAAATAATGCCGTAGAAAACTTCAATTTCAAGGATTTTCACTTTTTATAGTACACAAAATATATGGATAATGATGTGTTTATAAAACTCATGTATATGTGAAATTTATTCTGTTCTTCAGCAGCAGTGAAATTTCATATCAATTTTGGCTTCTAAGCTTGCTATCAAGCTTTAACTTTAGTGAAAAAACGAATTACCCATCACATCCATGGTTGTTGAATGCCTGAGCACAGTCAACCAGCTGTTGTTCTGACAAAGGAATTAATTTTGAATATGCTATAGCTGTGTGAGATTCCAGAGCTCCAGTTGTAGAGAATGACCAGCAACTTCCACAAAAACCCTACGTACAGCAAAGTAAGACATATGTGTGTTTAATATGCAAATAAGAAGGTCCTTGGTTGAAGGGTGAACAAAGGTGCAAATCGAAAAGTTCAATGTATACGCACACACTATGTTCACACTAAAAATGACTTGTGAAAGACAGAAAACATGTTACTAAGTTGAATATATTGCAAGTGTCTTTGTTAGGCACCTATATGTGCTCGTCAAAAATATTTCTTGATTGAGTAAAGAAAAGAGTGAAGTGATGATCAGAATGTCAATGACTCACTATCAGAGGATGGTGAGTTCGAGACCCGGTTCAAGTCCCGATAGATTCAGAGTAGCGGATTCACTGTCTGAGGACGGTGAATTCGAGATTCTAGCTCAGTGTTGTGCCCTTGAGCAAGGCACGTCACTCCTAAGTGCTCCATTTGGGTAGTGGGTCATGGGTACCTCATCCTGTAAATGGGCTAGCACCTGTTGGATAATGAACTAAAAAAAAAAAAGTAAAAAAAGATCTGGCCATCTACTCAATAAAAACAAATGATTTTGTAAAATCAAACACTGGTGGCGCTAATCTCTTCACACAAGCATGTGTTGTAGCAGCTGCACATAATGGTACAAAATGTGCATAATGGTCATTCTGTATTTCTGTGTTTTACAGTGCGTTGTCTAAATTTACACAACACTGACTCAAGAACTACTCTTTGACACTTGAAAATTTCATATATTACACATACCAGTACGGGGTCGACACACAGACATTTCTCAAATTTATTATTCTCTCATTTGCAGTTGACAACATGCAGAGATGTATTTTACTACTCTGTTATCTCTGCTTTTATGATACAGGTAGTGCATTGTGTAAACAAGTCATCGTTGATGACACAGTCCCCACTTGTTAATAGGTACTTTGATTACAGGCCCTCAGAGAGGATAGAGTCCTCTTCATTAGGTCTGTGATAAAAATACTTTTGAATAAATTCGCTTGATACATGTCTGAGTTGTAGTTCAGGACATGAAAAAATGGTAATAAAATGGCCACATGGTGGCCATATTGGATCGTATCACAAAACAAATCAATGTGCATATGTATGACTTAGGTCAATGTCCTTGTACCAACTTTGATTAAAATCGGTTGAGATATGCCTGAGTTATGGCTTTGTACATGAAAAAATCATAACAAAATGGCCGCACAGCAGCCATATTGAATCGTATCACAAAACAAATTAACATGCATATGTATGATATTGGTCAATCTCCTTTTACCAACTTTGAATAAAATCGCTTGTTACATGTCTGAGTTATGGTTCTGGACATGAAAAAACGTAATAAAATGGCCACACGGCGGCCATATTGGATCGTATTACAAAACAAATCAATGTGCATGTGTATGACATTGGTCAATCTCCTTTTACCAACTTTGAATAAAATCGCTTGTTACATGTCTGAGTTATGGTTCTGGACATGAAAAAACCTAATAAAATGGCCACACGGCGGCCATATTGGATCGTATTACAAAACAAATCAATGTGCATGTGTATGACATAGGTCAATGTCCTTGTACCAACTTTGAATAAAATCGGTTGAGATATGCCTGAGTTATGGCTCTGTATATTAAAAATCGTAACAAAATGGCCGCACAGCAGCCATATTGGATTGTATCACAAAACAAATTGATGTGCATGGCTATGACATTGATCAATGTCCTTGTACCAACTTTGAATAAAATCTGTTGAAACATGCCTGAGTAATGGCTCTGTACATGAAAAAATCATAATAAAATGGCCGCCTGGCGGCCATATTGGATCGTATCACAAAACAAATTTACGTGCATATGTATGACATAGGTCAATGTCCTTGTACCAACTTTGAATAAAATCAGTTGAGATATGACTGAGTTATGGCTCTGTACATGAAAAAATCGTAATAAAATGGCCGCCTGGCAGCAATATTGGATCGTATCACAACAAAATTGACTGCATATGTATAACATAGGTCAATGTCCTTGTATCAACTTTGAATAAAATCAGTTGAAACATGCCTGAGTTATTGCTCTGTACATGAAAAAATCGTAATAAAATGGCCGCCTGGCAGCCATATTGGATCGTATCAGGAAACAAATCGACGTGCATCTGTATGACATATGATGTAATCCTTGTACCAAGTTTGAATGAAATCGCTGCAGGCGTCTCTGAGATATCTGCGTGAACGGACGGATGCACGGACAGACGCACGCACGGACGCACGCACGCACGCACGGACATGACCAAACCTATAAGTCCCCTCGGACGATGTCCGTGGGGACTAATTAATTACAAACAGGAGAGTATGTCTTGTGTTTGTAAGCCAGTGAACATTCATTTTTGTAATTAGATTATACTTTCAATTGTTTGAATGTTCAGGGATGCTGAAATTGAAATCAGTATTATTCTATATTTTTGGAATAGTGTTTTGCTGTAACATTTGGACAGCTAGCCAGCATGTAGAGGTCAAATAAACCATTATTAACATTATTATCATTGCAGATGACAATCTAGTTGACATAGCCATGTATGGCTATTAATATGACGATAGGTGAAAATAGTTGGCAGCCATTATACAGGGCTAGTTGTGATAACCAGAGATATCTATCTTGTTGATAGCTATACATGGACAGCAATGTTGATGGCGGAGGAAAATTATTCAGGCAGCCAGCCATACAGGGCTTGTAAATGCTTATACAAGATTTGGTACCCTGTACCTGTAAAAGGTCAGTAGCTGTAACTTTTGATTATTTTTTTCACTATTGTTGTTTTGTATGTCAAATGCAAGTTCTTGTTCTACTCGGATCCCCCAAGCATGTTAAAATACCAACTATTTAGCTTGACAACACATCGTCTATACACGTGAAATGCACTGTTACTGTTTACATTTGAATTCTAGTCTAGACTGAGATTCACATGTCGATAATAATACCGTAGACTACACACGTACAGGTTGAGTTATCAAGCTAAACACTGTGTATCTCAACATTCTTTGGGCAGATTGAAGAACAAGAAATTGTAGTTGACATTAACCGTTTTCGTGCTAAAGCCAATTTTTATCTCCTTTACAAAATAAAGATGGACAATTTTTTTCCAGATTGTGCAAAAACTTTGCAAAAAAACTGTAGCCAATGAAATGGGATGTCCATTTGGTCCGAAATTGTGAAAAAGTTACAGAAAAATTCATAAAAATTGGTAAAATGTTGCAAAATTTTAATTGGAAAAATTGCAGCACTCAAAGGGCTAAATAGAAACTGTTAGTTGATGTTGAAAAGTTAAAAAGTTAAAAATCATCAAATTAAGTTACAGCTACTGGCCTGTGAGTTAATTTAGCAATTGCTTGAGATCTCTTTGCATCTGCCCTTCATCAATAAATGTATGAACATTTCTTGAGTCAAAGAAAACACTGAAGAGTTACTTGAGAGTCTAATTGCCTTGGTTGGCATAATGATGGCTGGTCAATTTATGTGATAAGCAAGATGACGATCTGGTTGACAGTTTTACAGGGCTGATGATAGTGATGATAAAAAGATGGCACTATCCAGTTGACATAAAAGAAGACACAGCTGTGTAGGAAACTGAAGTATGTGACATGAAAATCATGCAATGAGCAAGGTACCTGGTCTTTGACATCAGTGACTACTTTTCTGGTCCATTTATTCCAGTCAAATGCTTTCGGAATATCCCTCCAGTGAAAGATGTGGTTACCCTGGGTTGCAGAACAATTCTGAAAAAAAACACAAAGACGAGGGTGTTATGAATTAATATTTGTATGTCTGCAACTGAAATGATAAACAGTTTGAAATATTACTTCTAATCCATAAAATTGCCAAATTCTAAATATAATGTCAAAAATATTTCTTGACTCTTGAATTCATGAATCAAATCTAAAGCATATGATCACATGCACATGAAACATGTACAGTAATTAGTCCATACCCTAATGAGACCAAAATACAGCCACTGCTGAGTTATTTTAACTAAAATATGTAATAAAATTAATCAAGTATTAATACATCATAATCCAACATTTTGCAAATGAAGCACAAGGAAATATCAAAACAATATCAATGAAGAAAATTTTTTTTTTTGGAGCCTGTCTGAGTCACCACTCAGTTGGAAGTCACCGAACGTTGAAGCTATTTCAAGTTAACTTTCAGTAATTTCAAGTAAACTTTGAAGCATCTAAACTGTATAGACGACAAGCTGTGGTGATTTCTGCTGTAACTTACACCTCCTTTTGCAACATGACATAGTGAAATGAGAGCTGAACATTTCAAAACCAATGTACCTGAGGCGCTGTAATGAGGTATTTCTTCCGAAACTCTTCAAATCCCATATCAGCAAATTTATTTACTTCTACTGTTAAATAAAGAAGGTTAAGGTAAATAAATTTACTGCAAGATAGAAGCACTTTGTGTGAAAAAATGATAATAAATTTGAAAATTGCTGTTATTTTCAGATAAATTTTAAAGGTTTGTCATTGTCCAGTACAAATGTATCCCTTTTCCTGCCAAGTCCATATTTCACCACCAGGTCAAGATGGTTAAAATTAATGAAACACAACGTATTCCATATCATGTATTTTAACATAATACTGTACATTTGAAGGCTGTTGAAAACATAATACTGTAAAGTTGATTCTTTTTGGACAAAAGATGCTATAACATACCAAGCCAAGTGGGTGAAAATACATCATGTTTTGGCTCAATACCGCTTTTTACTGACTTGGCTGATGGGGAAGAGATACAGTTATTACTGTCTGGCAGGAAAAGGGGTATAGACATATCATTACAGAAGGTGATGTTAAGATTGTAAGATTACAATAAACACTTGACGCATCTATATCATAGGATGTTATTACCCTTTGAAGAGCTGTGCTACGCGCTGCCCCCTTGGGTTGATATTCATGTCTGCTTGTTTTTTTCATATTTGATTTTACTTTTTTTTTGTCAGCAAATGCAAAATTTGGTAATATATGCAGCTATGAAAAAATGACAGTTTCCAAACAGAAACATGCACATATCATTTTTGGGACAACCCCAGGCTCCTTGGAGAGAGAGACTAAAGCATCCTAGACTGAAAGATCTGTCACTTGAGGGCGCTCTCTAAACCCCCCCCCAAGGTGCGTAGAGCGTGCCCTTACTGAGCATATTCACCATCTGAGTATTAGCTAGTATTTCAATGCCGATTTTCTACTTTGTCATTAATATTAGAGTCACAACATAATATCCCATCTAAACATTACTGAAGGAGCCTTGAAGTTTGAAGAAATACAGACCGACAATCTCAAAAAGAACTTGTGAAAAAAAATCATAGCGTCAATGACACTGTAGCTCCCATCCTGGACTATTTAGTGTTTGTTCTCTGGTCAGATATTTGAACATGCGTGAAAGGGATAAAGTGCATGAAGTGAAAATACTTAAATGTAATGTACTGGAGACAGTGAAATATGTTTAATGTATTTATTCAGAATATAAAATGGAAAAAATACAGAATTAGAAATATCGTATAATGTGATACAACCATTAACTAAAAAAGTCATTGACAATGACAGTCCCCACTTGTAATAGGAGTATTAGTCTTGATGGGGCAGGGAAATGTGGTCATTAAGAAGTATCACTGGAGTGTATATGTTGAGATCTATGGGCAAATAGGTCTATGTCGTTGTTCCCAATTTGAAACACATGAGGCATGTCTAAGTTATGGTTCTAAATCGGGAAAAAAGATCAGACCTCTAGCAGTATTGGCCAGCCAAGAAATACATATGCGCATAATAAATGAGGTACAAGATGTGACATCTTAAGGTCTAATATCCTATCAAATTGGATGGTATAGAACTTGTGGTTACTGAGATATGCATATATATGTATAATCAAGGTCAAAGGTCATTGAGGTCACATGACATTTTGAAAAAAAAATTATATTGCTAATTAATCCCTATATGCCAAAAATCAGATCTCTAGCTCTATTCACTTGCCCAGAATTAGATGTGTGCAAAATCAATGAGGTAAAGCATGTGTTGTCATAAGGTCTCCCCCATCCTACTAAATACAAAGGACATAGCACTTGTAGTTACTTATTTATTGACATAAACATATATTTTAGGTAAAAGGTCATCAAGGTCACATGACATTTGGTCAAAAAATTTCTCTCCTATAGTTATCCCTATATACCAAAAATCAGACATCCAGCTCTATTGGCTTGCTCAGAATGAGATATGTGCATAATTATTGAGGTACAGTATGTGGTGTCATAAGGTATCCAATCATACCAGATATGAAGGGTGTAGCACTTGTGAATACAGAGTTATGGACAAATATGTATATTTGAGGTCAAAGGTCACCGAGGTCACATTACATTTGTCAAAAAAAATTCTCTCCTATAGTTATCCCTATATATCAAAAATCAGACCTCTGGCTCTATTGGCTTGCTCAAAATTAGATATGCACATAATTAATGAGGTACAATATGTGGCATCATAAGGTGTCCCATCATACTATACATGAAGGGTGTAGCACTTGTGGTTACTGAGTTATGGACAAATATGTATATTTGAGGTCAAAGGTCACCGAAGTCATGTCACATTTTGTCAAAAAAATAGTATTGCTAGGTTATCCCTATATACCAAATATAGTTATCAAAACAAACCACCAATTGTATGAAACATGGGCCTAATACAGACAGACTGACATTCACAGACTGGCACAGAGTGATGACATTGACCCCAAGTGTGCCTTGGCCCATGGACAGTGATAAAGATATAACAAAAAGCTGAATGCAATGATAAAATATTAAGTATAGGCCTACAGACACTGAGGGTGAATATGTTACAGCAATTTGATTAGTTTCTTTTCATTTTCTACTTCTGTGATAATTTTTAAGACAATCAAACTGCAAGGCAGTTTTAATATGTAATTGACATAATTTAATTTAATATTTAATATTTAATTATTTTATATAATTTAATTGACATACATGTTATCTTTTACAAGCACACAGCAAACTGTTCTTGATTTTTCATTTACAATATTTGACATAGACTGAAATACATAACATGCAACAATATTTACATTTTGCCCATGCACCAGATACATGGAGAGATTTCAACATGCAATCATTAACTCAGAAACCCTATAGGGAAAAGTAAACATTGTTTTCTTCCAGAACAGCTGGTATATCCACATCTGGAGCAACTTACAAACTTAACCAATTACACAAGGATGATGACACAAGAGATAAAGTTAAACTGTGGTGAACTTGACTATTCCTTTCAAATCCTTACCTAACTTGATTGACATCTTAAACTAAATACACTGCATGTTTAATGGCACACAAAAATACATCAGGGGTGTACCATTTGATAAAAGGGGTTGTCTGGAAGATTGATGAGGAACATCTTTTTTATCCGATACACTGTACATTCTTTTTTTCCCACTATCCCACCTTTTCTTTTTGACAAACCTTCTGTGGCTGATTTTTTATTGACATTTGTTTGGATTTTTTTCAAAATCTGCCAAGACCCCCCCTCCATCACTCTTTAACATTGAAAAAAACTTTGAATATATTTGTTGGAAACCAAACCTGCTGAAATCACCTCAGCTATGTTTTCTCATTATTTTTTACCGCATTTCAACACCAAATACAGTTTACCATTTCAAATGCTTACTGAATCACAACATTATCTTAAACATAGGGCCAATGTCCCTGAAGCTACTATAGACATGGATACAAAATTAAGTATTTCCTGACTGTATGAAATCATCTCACTAAGGTCATCCTAGGGACCTGTTAACCAGGGAAAGACACTTATTTTTTTATCGACTTGCCCTTCGGGCAAGTGGGGGGTTCTGTTCACTTGCCCGAATTGGAAAACCACTTGCCCAGTATAATTTACGTGTTTGAAAAAAGCTAAAACATTGGTTTTTCATTTCACGCACTTTATTTTGAAAATTATCATGCTACCATGAGAAAATGTCAGACATTCTCATAAGGTTCTCCTCACACTTGTAAGATAAAATGGCACCCCATGCAAATATAGCAAAAACAGTGCATATATGCATTTGAATATTCACCGAAACAACAGAGTAGTCCAATGTAATGCATAGTGTTGAATGTTTTCAACTGGGACAAAAATGCTTTGTTTTCTTTTTAGTATGGTGGAAAATCAAAATAATGGTTAAAATGTAAATTTACTAGTCCAATTTTTCAAGAAAGAATGTTTTGTAAAGCTGTAAAAGATTATATCCTGTAAATGGGTAGAATTTAAAGAAAACCAGAGAAAATAGGAAGCCTTTTTTAGGTTAACAAATTTCAAGATTTACAGCTACTAGCTAGTGTGGCTTTCATATTCATACAAAAAATTCTAACAGTTCATATGTTTGTATGTTTACTTTCTTGGGCCTAATGTACAAATAACAGCCATTTTAATTGTACCTTCAAGGTATTTTTGCAGTTAAAAGTTTTAACTTATCTATACAGAAAGAAAAAAATCTGTAGCTATAAAGGAATGTTTTGAAGCTTCTGAAAAATAATGTACTTCTTTGTCATGTTTTTACTGCGCTGATATCATACACAAGCCCTATGAAGTTTGGATTACCATTGCACTGTACCAGTATCCTGTGTTTTTCTAATAACCTAGGTGGTCTTTTTAATGCTCATGCGCAGACTAAATAGAATTGAAACCAACAACCTAAGGCGTCGGTGGTTTTCAATGTATATTGAAAGCTGAATTTCTCGATGTCAAACTCGCTCCAATTGCTTCTTGACAGTCATTTTAGAATGGGAAAATTCACAAACAGAGAGGTTGGTCGCCACAGACAAGTAACTTTTAGCTTATCGACCTGAAAATTAAGTCAGCGTTCATTGAAAATTCAAAGACTGGACCCGTTGACACCAAAGCTTGCTCATGACTTTCATTGCATGCGGTCTTGCCACGATGTAGCTGCAGTACAGTAGCTCGAGGTTTTGCCTGGGTATTTGGGTCGGTCTGGTTTTGCCGTCCGACCCAAATACCCAGTCAAAACCTCGAGCTACTGTACTGCAGCTAGCCACGATGCCACTCACTGTCACTCAACAAGTTAACATTGAAGAGTACGTTTTAGTAAAAGTCCCTTTTCTGTGGTGAGTTTTCACCACTGTACTTTATTTTTACATCATTATAAACGTTCATACAAAGCACAAAAACCGCTGTGTGTTTCTTTTTTTTACCGTATCGACATATTGTGAGACACCGTAACCTCACAGTCAATGCAATGAACTTTGGTGAACGTACGCTCCACCAGCTGAGCAGCTTTTTCATATGCAAAATCAGCATACGGTATTTAACCGGTTGTTTGAAGAGCATTTTATTGAAAGCGATTACATGATTCTTTCCGTCAACTCTTAATGCAATTTTATGAAAAATCTTATGGAAATGTTCACAATGACATAATATGATTATTTTTTGTTGTTTAAGTCCGTGTTCCCTCACCAGAAAATCGCTCTCGTGAATTCGATTTCAAGGTACGGTATTATTTTTTTCACTTGTCCCGTCGGGCAAGTGGCATCGGAGGTTCACTTGCCCGAACGCGACTTTCACTTGCCCCGGGCAATCGGACAACCCTTAGTGTCTTTCCCTGGTTAACCAAATATTAAAGCTGTCTGACCAGCGGTTTTGAAAAAACAAGCGACCCAATAGTCGACAGAGCTCTGCTGTGTTATGTAGAGAGCAACTTTTTGTGACATATGTATTGATGAAGATGGTTGAGATCTTTGATAGCTCATTTCAGGATGGCCTGATCTAAAATGGCAACATTAGCTGCAACAATACAAAATTGATGATTTCATCATAATATGTATAAAAATGTATACAAAATATCAAAGCTATCACATGAGTAACTTATGAGAAACAAATATTTTGACCAAAAATGGCAAAAATTGACCCAAAAATACAAAAATTGAAGATTTCATCAAATTTCACAATATCACACTAGGAGAACCCCCAGGAACCTGTATACCAAATATCAAAGGCATCAGACAAGTAGTTTTGAGAAACACATTTTTGACCAAAAATGTCAAAAATTGCACCAAAAATACGAAATTGCAGATTTCATCATATATTCTATATATCATATTTAGTTTATCTGTAGGAACCTGTATACCAAATATCAAAACTGTCAGACGAGCGGTTTTTGATGAAATAAATTTTGACCAAAAATGACAAAAAAATTCCTTAAAAATACAGATTTGCATATTTCATCACAATTGAACAAATCCAAATTGGGTTATCCCTAGGGACCTGTATACCAAATATCAAAGCTGTCAGACGAGCGGTTTTGATGAAATAAATTTTTGACCAAAAATGACAAAAAAATTCCTTAAAAATACAGATTTGCATATTTCATCACAATTTGAACAAATCCAATTTGGGTTATCCCTAGGGACCTGTATACCAAATATCAAAGCTGTCTGACCAGCGGTTCATGAAGAAGAAGATTTTTTACCAAAAACGCCTTTTTTGGCACTAATTTGTATATTTTCAACAATATCAAAAAATCAAAAAAAAGCACAATTATTTCAGGTCAGCCCAAAGTACTTACATGCTAATTTTCATGTAATCTGCTCAGTGGTTATTGAGATTTTCAATTTGACTGTTTTTACATTTTTTCACTTAATTTGCATATTTTTGGCAATGACAACTTCATTTGAACAAAATCTCATCTACAGCCCATCATCCATGTACACACCAAATATCAAGATGAAATGTGCAGGCGGTTTTGGAGTTTTTTGATGTTGACGGACAGACATACAGACATACAGACATACAGACATTTCCCTAGCCTATAAGAATAGCTTCCATGCCATATATACATATGGCTATGGGAGCTAAAAAATCATTGCCTTGACCTGCACTCAGACACACTATCGGTGTTTAATTATGTGAGGAGCATTCAAATATTGCAAAGACAAACAACACATTCTTTTTCTAACACAGAACTTCATGAGAATTTATTTTTTAAAACAAACTTTTGAATACTATATGATATAAATCAAACTCATTTATAAAGAACAATTCACAACAGCGTGTTTTTGTTCATACCTTGGTCTGTTTATAGAGGTTGGCAATATAGTACTCATAAGTGTAAGAATGGTTGCAAGTATTGTGCGTACGTGCGTAGGAATAGTTGCTGGTTTAGTACTTACATGTGTAGGAATGGTTGCCAGCATTGTGTTTGTTGATCATGTCTACGTTCTTCTTCCAGATTTCAAATCTCACCCTGTGTTCATCCTCTGTTTCATATTGCTTGTTGTACTGAGATATAAAATTAACACACTCTCAACACACATTTGCCATCACCAACAACAAATATAATTATAAGAAGAAGCAGAAGGGGTCAAACGTTGGCTTGTTTGTTTTTTCAATGTTAATTTTCATGAAAGATGATGGGCAAATGATGCCAAATAACATTAATAGGGATTGCATTATTCAGGAGCAAAAGATCCAGAGACCGAATTGAAATACAGGTACCAAGTAAGAACATTACCTGCTCAGTCCATCTTTCAAACTCCAGTTTATCTGAAAAATAATTAGAAACAGTCATTTCAATGTCTCAATATATCACATAACAATTACTTTAAATTATATTTAAATAGGTAATCTGCTTATACAGCTGATAAATTGGCAATACTTCTACAGATTTCAGATCTGTTAATAAAACATAAATACACACACACACACACACACACACACACACACACACATATATATATATATATATATATATATATATATATATATATATATATATATATATATATATATATATATATATATATATATATATATGTATATAAAAGCACAAAGAAAACTGCTTCGGTCAGCTTTTTTTGCAGGTTCTTTTGTAGAGAAAGGAATACCCAGGTAATCATGCCATTTCATCTTAAAAGCTAGCACTGTAAGGCACACCACTTTTTGAATAAATATTTTAAATTGACTTCTCATTCCAATTCTTTTGTTTCAGGGAAAATGACAACAGAAGGATGTTTTCTTGCACTTCTGATTTGCCATACTGTACCTCAGCCAGAGTTTGCATTTTCACTACGCTTTCAAAATTAATAAGAACTGTACAGACTACAATGAATGGCTTGAATGAACGAAGACACACACTGTCTACAATCACTTCTACACATACTTCCCCTTAGGATACCAGCAGTAATTTGTTGAAGACTGAAACGAGGCTTTTTTGACTAGTGGACATCTTTGAAAGTCAAATGACACCCTTTGTCCTCTGAAAGCACAAAAAAGGCCAAGTTTTGCAATTTCAGATGAAACCCGATAAATCTGCCACCGCATCAGCATATAACGCTCTCAAAATATAGCTGCCGCCAGTGTGCCAGCTGGGATTGTTTACATGCATATGATAATGTAAAATTGTAACAAACGTGTGTTGACGATGACGCAACACGCATACACTGACTGCAAAGTTAGACTCACTGTTACCATGGCAATATTAAAACGCTCTTCTGACATCGGGAACAAAAATGACCGATTAAGCGTTTCTCTTTTTTACATCCATGTTTAGTTTCAATCAATGGTTTCCATCATGTTTCATCATTCATTGAAGGCCCGGTTCATCGGTTCATGTGTACTACTAGTACTACTATACGATCCCTCTCCAAAGTAGTTTGCGATACAAAAATATATGCTGAGATATCGCAGAGCTTCGGAGATCTTATAATACATTAAAGTTTCATGAATTTCTTGTTGCATAACAGGGTGGGTGAGTCCGGGTACATATAGGGGTCACTCGCTGGCATAGCGCTACATCATGTATATGTACCTCGAGGTTTTGCATGCTGTCCACTGGTGACGCTAGGCAAAACCTCGAGCTTCTGTACTGGCAATGCTGTACTGTACGTGTATCAAAGGCGTTACGAACACATAACGGCGTGTTATTGGCAGTTATAACTTACCAAAATATTTACTAGCGATAGTAAACTGGAACGAGAAGATCAACAACAGCCAGTGTCGTCCCATCTTCAGATCTTGGAGAGAGTGCGATGTCATATGATGAATCGAGCAAAGTCCTAACCCTTATGTCCCCATAAGTCATTAACCTATGCCCTCGTCCAAAGCTCAAGTATTGCCGTAGATTCTGTAATTTTTTACGGCTAAAGAGCACTCGCTAGAGCGTATCGCTCTCGCATCTCTAATAACTGAGTTACCAGTGTTTATCCTTTGTCAAGCAAATTTGAAGCGCAGAAAATATCTACTTTCGAAAATCGAAGGAGGCTGTGTGATAGGGAAAATAAATGTGAAAGCATGGTGGCGCTCGTCATTGTACCGTGACAACTTACAACTTGCTGCGTGAACCACAGCAGGAAGGGAAAGTGAACAGCCATGATATGATATGAAATGAAATGAACCGTACTTATGCTTCGCATGCCTGGACCATAGCTCCTTTCTTTTACTATCGGTAAGTTTAAATCAGTTTTCTTTAACCTTTTGTTGGCAACCATGAGCAAATTTTCAATTCTACATCATCGGCATAGGCTCATGCCCGCAGAGGTGATGAAATGTCAAATGAATGACACATTGGTCTGTGTACACCATGGCATAACAGGAGCTACTCTTCTTGTCGTCTGCAGCCTTATCGTTTGAATCTGTGAATGAATACTCGCTTTCGTTAATTTTGATACGTTTCTACAGCTGGCAACGATTCTTTGAAAGCTCGTCTAACAAAATACGGTAGTCCAGCGATGATTAGTTTGCCTCCTCTACGCGTACGGTGCGTGTCCAGAAAGTGCTGGTCGTATATTTCAGTGGATGATGTCGATTATCGCCATCGGAACGACAGACCTGTACGAATATTGGTACAGGCGCTGGACTCGATTGTGTCTGCGTACCTGCAGTATGATGGACCATAGTCTGTGTTTTATGTTAGCACTAGGGTTTTAATAAAAGTTTCGCCACAGCTACTCCGCGATTTCAGTAGTGTACTTGCAAATTCCATAAAAACTTGAAAAGAGTTGATGGCTGCCGTCCGTGTGTTAATTCTACGGGAACAATTGAAAGTTTTGCGTTTCGAAAAACTGCAAGTATTAAAAGATGGTAAACATCTTTCATACTTCAAGTGCTTCCAAAGTGCTGAGCCCAAACGAGTGGTATAGTAAAAATATAATTAAAAATTGAGTCCAAATATCTGTCCCAAGGTGCATTCCAGGCTTAAGGGAGCCGTCATTATTTATGGCGGGGGGGATCGGAGGAATTGCTTTAGAAACTCCAAAATTTCGAGTAACCCCCCCTGCCAACCATGACGTGTTTGAGTAACTCCCCCCGCTCTCTGCTACAGAAAGTTTGAGTGACCCCCCCCTAAAAAAATTGAAAAGTTAAATATCTATACAGTAAAATGGATTGCTGCTGCGACAGGCCCTGTACAGACCCTGATTAAACCCTGTGGTACAGGTCTGTGTTGGAAAGAGATTCCATTGCTGTGACAGGGGCTGATGTACAGGTCTGTATCCAGTGCTCTGATGACATACAGTGTTCTCCGTAGGATTTTTTTACAAGAGGGCGAAAATGTGGTGCGAAGCTTGTGCGGTCGTGGGGGGAGGTCAAGAAGGGGGTGTCCCCCCTCCTGCTGTGTCCCCCCTCCTGCTGTTGGAGCTTTTGAAAAATAGAGATTAAAATGGTGTTATTTGATGGCACTTGGGGAGTATTTTTTTCAGACTTTT